>NW_028295087.1:0-178000 GCF_964341445.2 Mesoplodon mirus | reverse complement strand
GCCCCAGCCCCAGACCTAGCCCCACTCCCATCCACAGCCCCAGCACTAGCCCCAGCCCCAGCCCCAGTCCTAGCCTCGGCCCTAGCCCTAGCCCTAGCCCCAGTCCCAGCCCCAGCCACAGCCACAGCACTATCCCCAGACCCAGCCCTAGCCCCAGCCCCAGCCGTAGCCCCAGCCCTAGCCCCAGCCCGAGCCCAAGCCCCAGCCCCATCCCTAGCCCTAGCCGCAGCCGCAGTCCCAGCCCTAGCCCCAACCCCAGCCCTAGCCCCAGCCCCAGCCCTAGCCCCTGATGCTGATCCTATAGAGGCCCTTATGATCCTTCTAGGCCTTCTCCTGACAACGTGGTAACTAAGGACTTGACACTATTTCTAACTAAGGCCCCAGGTCCAGCCCCAGCCGCAGCCCCAGCCCCTGATGCTGATCCTATAGAGGCCTTTTTGCTCCTCCTAGGCCTTGCCCTGACACTGTCCTTAAGTAAGGCCTTGACCCTATTCCTAACTAAGGGCCTAGCCCTAAACTTAGCCCCAGCCCCAACCCTAGCCCCAGCCCTAGCCCTAGCCCCAGCCCCAGCCCTAGCCCCAGCCCTAGCCCCAGTCCCAGCCCCAGCCATAGCCCCAGTCCCAGCCCCATCCCTAGCCCCAGCCCCAGGCCGAGGCCAAGCTCTGGCCCCAGCCCTAGCCGTAGCCGCAGTTCCAGCACTAGCCCCAGCCCCAGCCCCAGCCCCAGCCCCAGCACTGGCCCCTGATGCTGATCCTATAGAGGCCCTTATGCTCCTCCTAGGCCTTGCCCTGACACGGTCCTTAACTCAGGCCTTGACACTACTAGTAACTCAGGCCCTGTCATTATACCTAACGAAAGCTCAGATGCTAAACCTAACTAAGGCTCTGACAGTGACACTAACTAAGGCCCCAGCCCTAGCCTGACCCCTAGCCCCAGCTCCAGCCATAGCCCCAACCTCAGCCCTAGCCCCAGCCCCAGCCCTAGCCCCTGATGCTGATCCTATAGAGGCCCTTATGATCCTCCTAGGCCTTCTCCTGACAATATGGTAACTAAGGCCTTGACACTATTTCTAAATAAGGCCCCAGGTCCACCCCCAGCCGCAGCCCCAGCCCCTGATGCTGATCCTATAGAGGCCTTTATGCTCCTCCTAGGCCTTGCCCTGACACAGTCCTTAAGTAAGGCCTTGACCCCATTCCTAACTAAGGCCCTAGCCCTAAAGCTAGCCCCAGCCCCAGCCCCAGCCCCAGCCCTAGCCGCAGCCCTAGACCTGGCCCCAGTCCCAGCCCCAGCCACAGCCCCAGCACTCGCCCCAGTCCCAGCCCCCACCCCCGCCCCAGCACTAGCCCCAGCCCCAGCCCTAGCCGCAGCCCTAGGCCTAGCCCCAGTCCCAGCCCCAGCCCCAGCCCCAGCCCCAGCCCCAGCCCCAGCACTGGCCCCAGACCCAGCCCTAGCCCCAGCCCCAGCCCCAGCCCCAGGCTGAGCCCAAGCCCCAGCCCCAGCCCTAGCCCTAGCCGCAGCTGCAGTCCCAGCCCTAGCCCCAACCCCAGCCCTAGCCCCAGCCCCAGCCCTAGCCCCTGATGCTGATCCTATAGAGGCCCTTATGATCCTCCTAGGCCTTCTCCTGACAATGTGGTAACTAAGGCCTTGACACTATTTCTAACTAAGGCCCCAGGTCCAGCCCCAGCCGCAGCCCCAGCCCCTGATGCTGATCCTATAGAGGCCCTTATGATCCTCCTAGGCCTTCCCCTGACAATGTGGTAACTAAGGCCTTGACAGTATTTCTAACTAAGGCCCCAGGTCCAGCCCCAGCCGCAGCCCCAGCCCCTGATGCTGATCCTATAGAGGCCTTTGTGCTCCTCCTAGGCCTTGCCCTGACACTGTCCTTAATTAAGGCCTTGACCCTATACCTAACTAAGGCCCTAGCCCTAAACCTAGCCCCAGCCCCAGCCCCAGCCCTAGCCGCAGCCCTAGCCCTGGCCCCAGTCCCAGCCCCAGCACTAGCCCCAGTCCCAGCTCCAGCCTCCGCCCTAGCACTAGCCCTTGCCCCAGCCCCAGCCCTAGCCCAAGCCCTAGTCCCAGCCCTAGCCCCAGCCCTAGCCCCAGCCCCAGCCCGAGCCCAAGCCCAAGCCCCAGCCCCAGCCCTAGCCATAGGCGCAGCTGCAGTCCCAGCCCTAGCCCCAACCCCCGCCCCAGCCCCAGCCCCATTCCTAGCCCCTTATGCTGATCCTATAGAGGCCCTTGCGATCCTCCTAGGCCTTCCCCTGACAATGTGGTAACTAAGGCCTTGACACTGTTTCTAACTAAGGACCCAAGTCCAGCCCTAGCCCCAGTCCCAGCCCCAGCCCCAGCTCCAGCCGCAGCCCTAGCCTCAGCACTAGCCGCAGACCCAGCCCTAGCCCCAGCCCCAGCCCCAGCTCCAGCCCCAGCCCCAGCCCCAGCCACAGCCCCAGGCCCAACCCCAGCCCCTGATGCTGATCCTACAGAGGCCCTTATGCTCCTCCTAGGCCTCGCCCTGACACTGTCCTTAACTCAGGCCTTGACACTACTAATAACTCAGTCTGTGATACTGTCCCTAACTAAGTCCCTGACAGTGTCCCTGTCTAAGGGACTGGATGTCCTCCTAACTCTGGCCCTGCCATTATACATAAAAAAATCTCTGACGCTCGTCCTAACCAAGGCCCCGATACTGTCCCTCACTAAGGCCCTGACACTACTTCTAACTCATGCCCTGACATTATACCTAACGTAGGCTCTGATGCTAACTCTAAGTAAGGCCCTGACTGTGACCCTAACTAAGGCCTTCACACTATTCCTAACTAAGGGCGTAGCCCTAGCCCTAGCCCCACCCCCAGCCCAAGCCCCAGGCCCAGCTGTAGCCCTAGCCCCAGCCCCAGCCCCAGCCCTAGCCGCAGCCCTAGCCCTGGCCCCAGTCGCAGCCCCAGCCCCCGCCCCCGCCCCAGCACTAGCCACAGCCCAAACCTAGCCTCAGCCCCAGCCCCAGCCCCAGCCCCAGCCCCAGCACTAGCCCCAGACCCAGCCCTAGCCCCAGCCCTAGCCCCTGCCCCAGCCCCAGCCCTAGCAACAACCCCAGCCCTAGCCCCTGATGCTGATCCTATAGAGGCCCTTATGATCCTCCTAGGCCTTCTCCTGACAATGTGGTAACTAAGGCCTTGACACTATTTCTAACTAAGTCCCCAGGTCCAGCCCCAGCCGCAGCCCCAGCCCCTGATGCTGATCCTATAGAGGCCTTTGTGCTCCTCCTAGGCCTTGCCCTGACACTGTCCTTAAGTAAGGCCTTGACCCTATACCTAACTAAGGCCCTAGCCCTAAAGCTAGCCCCAGCCCCAGCCCCAGCCCTAGCCCCAGCCCTAGCCCTAGCCCCAGTCCCAGCCCCAGCCCCAGCCCCAGCCCGAGCACTAGCCCCAGCCCCAGCCCTAGCCTTAGCCTCAGCCCCAGCTCCAGCCGCAGTCCCAGCCCCAGCCCAAGCCCCAGCCACAGACCTAGCCCTAGCCTGAGCCCCAACCCCAGGCCGAAACCCATCCCCTGATGCTGATCCTACAGAGGCCCTTATGCTCCTCCTAGGCCTTTCCCTGTCACTGTCCTTAACTCAGGCCTTGACACTACTAATAACTCAGGCTGTGATACTGTCCCTAACTAAGGCCCTGACAGTGTCCCTGTCTAAGGGACTGGATGTCCTCCTAACTCTGGTCCTGCAATTATACATAAAAAAAGCTCTGACCATCATCCTAACCGAGGCCCCGATACTGTCCCTCACTAAGGCCCTGACACCACTTCTAACTCATGCCCTGACATTATACCTAACGTAGGCTCTGACGCTAACCCTAAGTAAGGCCGTGAATGTGACCCTAAGTCCTTCACACTATTCCTAACTAAGGGCGTAGCCCTAGCCATAGCCGCAGCCCCAGTCCAAGCCCCAGCACCAGCACTAGCCCCAGCCCCAGCCCCAGGCCCAGCCCTAGCCCTAGCCCCAGCCCCGGCCCCAGTCCTAGCCCCAGCCTCAGGCCGAACACCATCCCCTGATGCTGATCCTACAGAGGCTCTTATGCTCCTCCTAGGCCTTGCCCTGACACTGTCCTTACCTCAGGCCTTGACACTACTACTAACTCAGGCCATGTCATTATACCTAACGAAAGCTCTGATGCTAAACCTAACTAGGGCCCTGACAGTGACAGTAACTAAGGCCCCAGCCCTAGCCTGACCCCTAGCCCCAGCTCCAGCCCTAGCACCAACCCCAGCCCTAGCCCCAGCCCCAGCCCTAGCCCCTGATGCTGATCCTATAGAGGCCCTTATGATCCTCCTAGGCCTTCCCCTGACAATGAGGTAACTAAGGCCTTGACACTATTTCTAACTAAGGCCTCAGGTCCAGCCCCAGCCGCAGCCCCAGCCCCTGATGCTGATCCTATAGAGGCCTTTGTGCTCCTCCTAGGCCTTGCCCTGACACGGTCCTTAACTCAGGCCTTGACACTACTACTAACTCAGGCCCTGTCATTATACCTAATGAAAGCTCTGATGCTAACCCTAACTAAGGCCTTGACACTATTCCTAACTAAGGGCCTAGCCCTAGCCCTAGCCCTAGCCCCAGCCCCAGCCCCAGCCCCAGCCCCAGGCCCAGCCCCAGCCCCAGCCCAGCCCCAGTCCCAGCCCCAACCCAAACCCGAGCCCCAGCCTCTGATGCTTAACCTACAAAGGCCCTTATGCTTCTCCTAGCCCTTGCCCTGACACTGTCCTTAACACATGCCTTGACACTACTACTAACTCAGGCCCTGTCATTATACCTATTAAAAGCTCTGATGCTAAACCTAAGGCCATGACAGTGACATAAATTAAGGCCGTGACACTATTCCTAACTAAGGGCCTAACCCTAGCCCTAGCCACAGCCCATACCCCAGCCGTAGACAAAGCATCAGGCCGAGCCCTAGCCCTAGCCCTAGCCCCAGTACGGGTCAGTGCCAGGTTCGGGCCAGGAGTAGGCTACAGCATAGGGTAAGGTGTAGGGCTGGTGGTGGGTTTCCGTTCCGGGCTAGGGTTAGGGTTAGGGAACGGCAAGGCTTAGGGCCCAGGTGAGGGTACGGAAACGTGGGAGGGTCAGGCTACGTGCTGACGCACGGGTCACTGCCAGCGTACAGGCCAGGAGTAGGCTACGGCGTAGGGTAAAGTGTAGGGCTGGTGGTGGGTTTCTGTTCCAGACTAGGGTTAGGGTTAGGGAACGGCAAGGCTTAGGGCACAGGTGAGGGTACGGAAACGTGGGAGGGTCAGGCTACGTGCTGACGCACGGGTCAGTGCCAGCGTACGGGCCAGGAGTAGGCTACGGCGTAGGGTAAGGTGTAGGGCTGGTGGTGGACTTCCGTTCCGGGCTAGGGTTAGGGTTAGGGAACGGCAAGGCTTAGGGCACAGGTGAGGGTACGGAAACGTGGGAGGGTCAGGCTACGTGCTGACGCTCGGGTCAGTGCCAGCGCACGGGCCTGGAGTAGGCTACGGCGTAGGGTAAGGTGTAGGGCTGGTGGTGGGTTTCCGTTCCGGGCTAGGGTTAGGGTTAGGGAACGGCAAGGCTTAGGGCACAGGTGAGGGTACGGAAACGTGGGAGGGTCAGGCTACGTGCTGACGCAGGTGTCAGTGACAGCGTACGGGCCAGAAGTAGGATACGGCGTAGGGAAAGGTATAGGGCTGGTGGTGGGTTTCCGTTCCGGGCTAGGGTTAGGGTTAGGGAACGGCAAGGCTTTGGGCACAGGTGAGGGTACGGAAACGTGGGAGGGTCAGGCTACGTGCTGACACACGGGTCAGTGCCAGCGTACGGGCCAGGAGTAGGCTACGACTTGGGGATAAGGTGTAGGGCTGGTGGTGGGTTTCTGTGCCGGCCTAGGGTTAGGGTGAGGGAACGGCAAGGCTTAGGGCGCAGGTGAGGGTACGGAAACGTGGGAGGTTCAGGCTACGTGCTGACGTACGGGTCAGTGCCAGCGTATGGGCCAGGAGCAGGCTACGGCGTAGGGTAAGGTGTAGGGCTGGTGGTGGGTTTCCGTTCTGGGCTAGGGTTAGGGTTAGGGAATGGCAAGGCTTAGGGCACAGGTGAGGGTACGGAAACGTGGGAGGGTCAGGCTACGTGCTGGCGCATGGGTCAGTGCCAGCGTAAGGACCAGGAGTAGGCTAAGGCGTAGGGTAAGGTGTAGGGCTGGTGGTGTGTTTCCGTTCCGGCCTAGGCTTAGGGTTAGGGAACGGCAAGGCTTAGGGCACAGGTGAGGGTACGGAAACGTGGGAGGGTCAGGCTACGTGCTGACACATGGGTCAGTCCCAGCGTACGGGCCAGGAGTAGGCTACGGCTTGGGGGTAAGGTGTAGGGCTGGTGGTGGGTTTCCGTTCCGGGCTATGGTTAGGGTTAGGGAACGGCAAGGCTTAGGGCACAGGTGAGGGTACGGAAACGTGGGAGTGTCAGGCTACGTGCTGACGCACGGTTCACTGCCAGCGTACGGGCCAGGAGTAGGCTACGGCTTGAGGGTAAGGTGTAGGATTGCTGGTGGGTTTCCGTGCCGGCCTAGGGTTAGGGTTAGGGAACGGCAAGGCTTAGGGCCCAGGTGAGGCTACGGAAACGTGGGAGGTTCAGGCTACGTGCTGACGCACGGGTCAGTGCCAGCGTACGGGCCAGGAGTAGGATACGGCGTAGGGTAAGGTGTAGGGCTGGTGGTGGGTTTCCGTTCCGGGCTAGGGTTAGGGTTAGGGAACGGCAAGGCTTATGGCACAGGTGAGGGTACGGAAACGTGGGAGTGTCAGGCTACGTGCTGACGCACAGGTCAGTGCCAGCGTACGGGCCAGGAGTAGGCTACGGCATAGGGGAAGGTGTAGGGCTCGTGGTGTGTTTCCGTTCCGGGATAAAGTTAGGGTTAGGGAACGTCAAGGCTTAGGGCACAGGTGAGGGTACGGAAACGTGGGAGGGTCAGGCTACGTGCTGACGCACGGGTCAGTGCCAGCGTACGGACCAGGAGTAGGCTACGGCGCAGGGAAAGGTGTAGGGCTGGTGGTGGGTTTCCGTTCGGGGCTAGGGTTAGGGTTAGGGAACGGCAAGTCTTAGGGCACAGGTGAGGGTACGGAAACGTGGGAGGGTCAGGCTACGTGCTGACGCACGGGTCAGTGCCAGCGTACGGGCCAGGAGTAGGCTACGGCGTAGGGTAAGGTGTAGGGCTGGTGGTGGGTTTCCGTTCGGGGCTAGGGTTAGGGTTAGGGAATGGCAAGGCTTAGGGCACATGTGAGGGTACGGAAACGTGGGAGGGTCAGGCTACGTGCTGACGCATGGGTCATTGCCAGCGTACGGGCCTGGAGTAGGCTACGGCTTGCGGGTAAGGTGTAGGGCTGGTGGTGGGTTTCCGTTCTGGGCTAGGGTTAGGGTTAGGGAACAGCAAGGCTTAGGGCACAGATGAGGGTACGGAAACGTGGCACGGTCAGGATATGTGCTGACGCACGGGTCAGTGCCAGCGTACGTGCCAGGAGTAGGCTACCGCACAGTGTAAGGTGTAGGGCTGGTTGTGGTTTTCCATTGTGGGCTAGGGTTAGGGTTAGGGAACGGCAAGGCTTAGGGCACAGGTGAGGGTACGGAAACGTGGCACGGTCAGGCTATGTGCTGACGCACGGGTCAGTGCCAGCGTACGGGCCAGGAGTAGGCTACGGCGTAGGGTTAGGTGTAGGGCTTGTGGTGGGTTTCTGTGCCAGCCTAGGGTTAGGGTTAGGGAACGGCAAGGCTTAGGGCACAGGTGAGGGTACGGAAACGTGGGAGGCTTAGGCTACGTGCTGACGCATGTGTAATTGCCAGCGTACGGGCCAGGAGTATGCTACGGCTTAGGGTAAGGTGTAGGGCTGGTGGTGGGTTTCCGTTCTGGGCTAGAGTTAGGGTTAGGGAACGGCAAGGGTTAGGGCACAGGTGAGGGTACGTAAACGTGGGAGGGTCATGCTACGTTCTGACGGACGGGTCAGTGCCAGCATACGGGCCAGGATTCGGCTACGGCGTAGGGTAAGGTGTAGGGCTGGTGGTGGGTTTCCGTTCCGGGCTAGGGTTAGGGTTAGGCAACGGCAAGGCTTAGGGCACAGGTGAGGGTACGGAAATGTGGCACGGTCAGGCTATGTGCTGACGCACGGGTCAGTGCCAGCGTATGGGCCAGGAGTAGGCTACCGCACAGGGTAAGGTGTAGGGCTGGTGATGGTTTTCCATTGTGGGCTAGGGCTAGGGTTAGGGAACAGCAAGGCTTAGGGCACAGGTGAGGGTACGGAAACGTGGGAGGGTCAGGCTACGTGCTGACGCACGGGTCAGTGCCAGCGTACGGGCCAGGAGTAGGCTACGGCTTGGGGGTAAGGTGTAGGTCTGGTGGTGGGTTTCCGTTCCTGGCTAGGGTTAGAGTTAGGGAACGTCAAGGCTTAGGGCAGAGGTGAAGGTACGGAAACGTGGGAGGGTCAGGCTACGTGCTGACGCACGTGTCAGTGCCAGCGTACGGGCCAGGAGTAGGCTACGGCTTGGGGGTAAGGTGTAGGGCTGGTGGTGGGTTTCTGTGCCCGCCTAGGGTTAGGGTTAGGGAACGGGAAGGCTTAGGGCCCAGGTGAGGGTACGGAAACGTGGGAGGGTCAGGCTACGTGTTGACGCACGGGTCAGTGCCAGCGTACGGGCCAGGAGTAGTCTACGGCTTGGGGGTAAGGTGTAAGGTTGGTGGTGGGTTTCCGTTCTGGGCTAGGGTTAGGGTTAGGGAACGGCAAGGCTTAGGGCACAGGTGAGGGTATGGAAACGTGGGAGGGTCAGGCTACGTGCTGACACACGAGTCACTGCCATCGTACGGGCCAGGAGTAGGCTACGGCTTGGGGGTAAGGTGTAGGGCTGGTGGTGGGTTTCCATTCCGGGCTAGGGTTAGGGTTAGGGAACGGCAAGGCTTAGGGCACAGGTGAGGGTACGGAAACGTGGCATGGTCAGGCTATGTGCAGACGCACGGGTCAGTGCCAGCGTACGGGCCAGGAGTAGGCTACCGCACAGGGTAAGGTGTAGGGCTGGTGGTGGGTTTCTGTGCCTGCCTAGGGTTAGGGTTAGGGAACGGCAAGGCTTAGGGCACAGGTGAGGGTACGGAAACGTGGGAGGGTTAGGCTACGGGCTGACGCATGGGTCATTGCCAGAGTACGGGCCAGGAGTAGGCTACGGCTTAGGGTAAGGTGTAGGGCTGGTGGTGGCTTTCCGTTCTGGGCTAGGGTTAGGGTTAGGGAACGGCAAGGCTTAGGGCACAGGTGAGGGTACGGAAACGTGGGAGGGTCAGGCTCCGTGCTGACGCACGGGTCAGTGCCAGCGTACGGGCCAGGAGTAGGCTACGGCTTCGGGGTAAGGTGTAGGGCTGGTGGTGGGTTTCCGTGTTGGCCTATGGTTAGGGTTAGGGAACGGAAGACTTACGGCACAGGTGAGGGTACGGAAACGTGGCACGGTCAGGCTATGTGCTGACGCACGGATCAGTGCCAGCGTACGGGCCAGGAGTAGGCTACCGCTCAGGGTAAGGTGTAGGGCTGGTGGTGGGTTTCCATTGTGGGCTAGCGTTAGGGTTAGGGAACGGCAAGGCTTAGGGCACAGGTGAGTGTACGGAAACGTAGGAGGGTCAGGCTACGTGCTGACGCACGGGTCAGTGCCAGCGTACGGGCCAGGAGTAGGCTACGGCTTCGTGGTAAGGTGTAGGGCTGGTGGTGGGTTTCCGTGCTGGCCTATGGTTAGGGTTAGGGAACGGCAAGGCTTGGGGCACAGGTGAGGGTACGGAAACGTGGGAGGGTCAGGCTACGTGATGACGCACGGGTCAGTGCCAGTATACGGGCCAGGAGTAGGCTACGGCGTAGGGTAAGGTGTAGGGCTGTTGGTGGGTTTCCGTTCCGGGCTAGGGTTAGGGTTAGGGAAGGGCAAGACTTAGGGCACAGGTGAGGGTACCGAAACGTGGCACGGTCAGGCTATGTGCTGACGCACGGATCAGTGCCAGCGTACGGGCCAGGAGTAGGCTACCGCACAGGGTAAGGTGTAGGGCTGGTGGTGGTTTTCCATTGTGGGCTAGGGTTAGGGTTAGGGAACGGCAAGGTTTAGGGCACAGGTGAGGGTACGGAAACGTGGGAGGTTCAGGCTACGTGCTGACGCACGGGTCAGTGACAGCATATGGGCCAGGAGTAGGCTACGGTGTAGGGTTAGGTGTAGGGCTGGTGGTGGGTTTCCGTTCCGGGCTAGGGTTAGGGTTAGGGAACGGCAAGGTTTAGGGCACAGGTGTGGGTACGGAAACGTGGGAGGGTCAGGCTACATGCTGACGCACGGGTCAGTGCCAGCGTACGGGCCAGGAGTACGCTACGGCTTGGGGGAAAGTTGTATGGTTGGTGGTGGGTTTCCGTTCTGGGCTAGGGTTAGGGTTAGGGAACGGCAAGGCTTAGTGCACAGGTGAGGGTATGGAAACTTGGCATGGTCAGGCTATGTGCTGACGCACGGGTCAGTGCCAGCGTATGGGCCAGAAGTAGGCTACCGCTTGGGGGTAAGTTGTAGGGCTGGTGGTGGGTTTCTGTGCCGGCCTAGGGTTAGGGTTAGGGAACGGCAAGGCTTAGGGCACAGGTGAGGATACGGAAACGTGGGAGGGTCAGGCTACGTGCTGACGCAAGGGTCAGTGCCAGCATACGGGCCAGGAGTAGGCTACGGCGTACGGTAAGGTGTAGGGCTGGTGGTGGGTTTCCGTTCTGGGCTAGGGTTAGGGTTAGGGAACGGCAAGGCTTATGGCACAGGTGAGGGTACGGAAACGTGGGAGGGTCAGGCTACGTGCTGACGCACGGGTCAGTGCCAGCATACGGGCCAGGAGTAGGCTACAGCTTGGGGGAAAGTTGTATGGTTGGTGGTGGGTTTCCGTTCCGGGCTAGGGTTAGGGTTAGGGAACGGCAAGGCTTAGGGCACAGGTGAGGGTACGGAAACGTGTGAGGGTCAGCCTACATGCTGACGGGTCAGTGCCAGCATACGGGCCAGGAGTAGGCTACGGCGTAGGGTAAGGTGTAGGGCTGGTGGTGGGTTTCCGTTCTGGGCTAGGGTTAGGGTTAGGGAACGGCAAGGCTTAGGGCACAGGTGAGGGTACGGAAACGTGGCACGGTCAGGCTATGTGCTGACGCACGGGTCAGTGCCAGCGTACGGGCCAGGAGTAGGCTACCGCACAGGGTAAGGTGTAGGGCTGGTGGTGGGTTTCCATTGTGGGCTAGGGTTAGGGTTAGGGAACGGCAAGGCTTAGGGCACAGGTGAGGGTACGGAAACGTGGGAGGGTCAGGCTACGTGCTGACGCACGTGTCAGTGCCAGCGTACGGGTCAGGAGTAGGCTACGGCATAGGGTAAGATGTAGGGCTGGTGGTGGGTTTTCGTTCCGGGCTAGGGTTAGGGTTAGGGAACGGCAAGGCTTAGGGCACAGGTGAGGGTACGGAAACGTGGGAGGGTCAGGCTACGTGCTGACGCACGGGTCAGTGCCAGCGTACGGGCCAGGAGTAGGCTACGGCTAGGGGGAAAGTTTTAGGGTTGATGGTGGGTTTCCGTTCCAGGCTAGGGTTAGGGTTAGGGACCGGCAAGGCTTAGGGCACAGGTGAGGGTACGGAAACGTGGGAGGGTCAGGGTACGTGCTGACGCACGGGTCAGTGCCAGCGTACGGGCCAGGAGTAGGCTACGGTTTGGGGGTAAGGTGTAGGGCTGATGGTGGGTTTCTGTGCCGTCCTAGGGTTAGGGTTAGGGAACGGCAAGGCTTAGGGCACAGGTGAGGGTACGGAAACGTGGGAGGGTCAGGCTACGTGCTGACGCATGGGTCATTGCCAGCGTACGGGCCAGGAGTAGGCTACGGCTTAGGGTAAGGTGTAGGGCTGGTGGTGGGTTTCCGTGCTGGCCTATGGTTAGGGTTATGGAACGGCATGGCTTAGGGCACAGGTGAGGGTACGGAAACGTGGGAGGGTCAGGCTACGTGATGACACACGGGTCAGTGCCAGCATACGGGCCAGGAGTAGGCTACCGCGTAGGGTAAGGTGTAGGGCTGGTGGTGGGTTTCCGTTCCGGGCTAGGGTTAGGGTTAGGGAAGGGCAAGACTTAGGGCACAGGTGAGGGTAAGGAAATGTGGCACGGTCAGGCTATGTGCTGACGCATGGATCAGTGCCAGCGTACGGGCCAGGAGTAGGCTACCGCACAGGGTAAGGTGTAGGGCTGGTGGTGGGTTTCCATTGTGGGCTAGGGTTAGGGTTAGGGAACGGCAAGGCTTAGGGCACAGGTGAGGGTATGGAAACGTGGGAGGGTCAGGCTACATGCTGACGCACTGGTCAGTGCCAGCGTACGGGCCAGGAGTACGCTACGGCTTGGGGGAAAGTTGTATGGTTGGTTGTGGGTTTCCGTTCCGGGCTAGGGTTAGGGTTAGGGAACGGCAAGGCTTAGGGCACAGGTGAGGGTACGGAAACTTGGCATGGTCAGGCTATGTGCTGACGCACGGGTCAGTGCCAGCGTACGGGCCAGGAGTAGGCTACGGTGCAGGGTAAGGTGTAGGGCTTGTGGTGGGTTTCCGTTCCGGGCTAGGGTTAGGGTTTGGGAACGGCAAGGCTTAGGGCACAGGTGAGGGTACGGAAACGTCGGAGGGTCAGGCTACGTGCTGACGCACGGGTCAGTGCCAGCGTACGGGCCAGGGGAAGGCTAAGGCGTAGGGTATGGTGTAGGGCTGGTGGTGGGTTTGCATTCCGGGCTAGGGTTAGGGTTAGGGAACGGCAAGGCTTAGGGCACAGGTGAGGGTACGGAAACGTGGGAGGGTCAGGCTACGTGCTGACGCACGTGTCAGTGCCAGCGTACGGGCCAGGAGTAGGCTATGGCTTGGGGGTAAGTTGTAGGGCTGGTGGTGGGTTTCCGTTCCGGGCTAGGGTTAGGGTTAGGGAACGGCAAGGCTTAGGGCACAGGTAAGGGTACGAAAACGTGGGACTGTCAGGTTACGTGCTGATGCACGGGTCACTGCCAGCGTACGGGCCAGGAGTAGGCTATGGCGAAGGGTAAGGTGTAGGGCTGGTGGTGGGTTTCCATTCTGGGCTAGCGTTAGGGTTAGGGAACGGCAAGGCTTAGGGCACAGGTGAGGGTACGGAAACGTGGGAGGGTCAGGCTACGTGCTGACGCACGGTTCAGTGCCAGCGTACGGGCCAGGATTAGGCTACGGCTTGAAGGTAAGGTGTAGGGCTACTGGTGGGTTTCTGTGCCGGGCTAGGGTTAGGGTTAGGGAACGGCAAGGCTTAGGGCACAGGTGAGGGTACGGAAACGTGGGAGGGTCATGCTACGTGCTGACGCCCGGGTCAGTGCCAGCGTACAGTCCAGGAGTAGGCTACGGCGAAGGGAAAGGTGTAGGGCTGGTGGTGGGTTTCCGTTCTGGGCTAGGGTTAGGGTTAGGGAACGGCAAGGCTTAGGGCACAGGTGAGGGTACGGAAACGTGGCACGGTCAGGCTATGTGCTGACGCACGGGTCAGTGCCAGCGTACGGGCCAGGAGTAGGCTACCGCACAGGGTAAGGTGTAGGGCTGGTGGTGGGTTTCCATTGTGGGCTAGGGTTAGGGTTAGGGAACGGCAAGGCTTAGGGCACAGGTGAGGGTACGGAAACGTGGGAGGGTCAGGCTACGTGCTGACGCACGTGTCAGTGCCAGCGTACGGGTCAGGAGTAGGCTACGGCATAGGGTAAGATGTAGGGCTGGTGGTGGGTTTTCGTTCCGGGCTAGGGTTAGGGTTAGGGAACGGCAAGGCTTAGGGCACAGGTGAGGGTACGGAAACGTGGGAGGGTCAGGCTACGTGCTGACGCACGGGTCAGTGCCAGCGTACGGGCCAGGAGTAGGCTACGGCTAGGGGGAAAGTTTTAGGGTTGATGGTGGGTTTCCGTTCCAGGCTAGGGTTAGGGTTAGGGACCGGCAAGGCTTAGGGCACAGGTGAGGGTACGGAAACGTGGGAGGGTCAGCGTACGTGCTGACGCACGGGTCAGTGCCAGCGTACGGGCCAGGAGTAGGCTACGGCTTGGGGGTAAGGTGTAGGGCTGGTGGTGGGTTTCTGTGCCGTCCTAGGGTTAGGGTTAGGGTACGGCAAGGCTTAGGGCACAGGTGAGGGTACGGAAACGTGGGAGGGTCAGGCTACGTGCTGACGCATGGGTCATTGCCAGCGTACGGGCCAGGAGTAGGCTACGGCTTAGGGTAAGGTGTAGGGCTGGTGGTGGCTTTCCATTCTGGGCTAGGGTTAGGGTTAGGGAACGGCAAGGCTTAGGGCACAGGTGAGGGTACGGAAACGTGGGAGGGTCAGGCTACGTGCTGACGCTCGGGTCAGTGCCAGCGTACGGGCCAGGAGTAGGCTACGGCTTCGTGGTAAGGTGTAGGGCTGGTGGTGGGTTTCCGTGCTGGCCTATGGTTAGGGTTATGGAACGGCAAGGCTTAGGGCACAGGTGAGGGTACGGAAACGTGGGAGGGTCAGGCTACGTGATGACGCACGGGTCAGTGCCAGCATACGGGCCAGGAGTAGGCTACCGCGTAGGGTAAGGTGTAGGGCTGGTGGTGGGTTTCCGTTCCGGGCTAGGGTTAGGGTTAGGGAAGGGCAAGACTTAGGGCACAGGTGAGGGTAAGGAAATGTGGCACGGTCAGGCTATGTGCTGACGCATGGATCAGTGCCAGCGTACGGGCCAGGAGTAGGCTACCGCACAGGGTATGGTGTAGGGCTGGTGGTGGGTTTCCATTGTGGGCTAGGGTTAGGGTTAGGGAACGGCAAGGCTTAGGGCACAGGTGAGGGTACGGAAACGTGGGAGGGTCAGGCTACATGCTGACGCACTGGTCAGTGCCAGCGTACGGGCCAGGAGTATGCTACGGCTTGGGGGAAAGTTGTATGGTTGGTTGTGGGTTTCCGTTCCGGGCTAGGGTTAGGGTTAGGGAACGGCAAGGCTTAGGGCACAGGTGAGGGTACGGAAACTTGGCATGGTCAGGCTATGTGCTGACGCACGGGTCAGTGCCAGCGTACGGGCCAGGAGTAGGCTACGGTGCAGGGTAAGGTGTAGGGCTTGTGGTGGGTTTCCGTTCCGGGCTAGGGTTAGGGTTTGGGAACGGCAAGGCTTAGGGCACAGGTGAGGGTACGGAAACGTCGGAGGGTCAGGCTACGTGCTGACGCACGGGTCAGTGCCAGCGTACGGGCCAGGAGAAGGCTAAGGCGTAGGGTATGGTGTAGGGCTGGTGGTGGGTTTGCATTCCGGGCTAGGGTTAGGGTTAGGGAACGGCAAGGCTTAGGGCACAGGTGAGGGTACGGAAACGTGGGAGGGTCAGGCTACGTGCTGACGCACGTGTCAGTGCCAGCGTACGGGCCAGGAGTAGGCTATGGCTTGGGGGTAAGTTGTAGGGCTGGTGGTGGGTTTCCGTTCCGGGCTAGGGTTAGGGTTAGGGAACGGCAAGGCTTAGGGCACAGGTAAGGGTACGAAAACGTGGGACTGTCAGGTTACGTGCTGATGCACGGGTCACTGCCAGCGTACGGGCCAGGAGTAGGTTATGTCGTAGGGTAAGGTGTAGGGCTGGTGGTGGGTTTCCATTCTGGGCTAGGGTTAGGGTTAGGGAACGGCAAGGCTTAGGGCACAGGTGAGGGTACGGAAACGTGGGAGGGTCAGGCTACGTGCTGAAGCAAGGGTCAGTGCCAGCGTACGGGCCAGGATTAGGCTACGGCTTGAAGGTAAGGTGTAGGGCTACTGGTGGGTTTCTGTGCCGGGCTAGGGTTAGGGTTAGGGAACGGCAAGGCTTAGGGCACAGGTGAGGGTACGGAAACGTGGGAGGGTCATGCTACGTGCTGACGCCCGGGTCAGTGCCAGCGTACAGTCCAGGAGTAGGCTACGGCGAAGGGAGAGGTGTAGGGCTGGTGGTGGGTTTCCGTTCGGGGCTAGCGTTAGGGTTAGGGAACGGCAAGGCTTAGGGCACAGGTGAGGGTACGGAAACGTTGGAAGGGCAGGCTACGTGCTGACGCACGGGTCAGTGCCAGCGTACGGGCCAGGAGTAGGCTACGGCATAGGGAAAGGCATAGGGCTGGTGGTGGGTTTCCGTTCCGGGCTAGGGTTAGGGTTATGGAACGGCAAGGCTTAGGGCACAGATGAGGGTACGGAAGCGGGGGAGGGTCAGGCTACGTGCTGACGCACGTGTCAGTGCCAGCGTTCGGGACAGGAGTAGGCTACGGCTTGGGGGTAAGGTGTAGGGCTGGTGGTGGGTTTCCGTTAAACGCTAGGGTTAGGGTTAGGGAACGGCAAGGCTTAGGGCACAGGTGAGTGTACGGAAACGTGGGATGGTCAGGCTACGTGCTGACGCATGGGTCAGTGCCAGCGTACGGGCCAGGAGTAGGCTACGGCTTGGGGGTAAGTTGTAGGGCTGGTGGTGGGTTTCCGTTCCGGGCTAGGGTTAGGGTTAGGGAACGGCAAGGCTTAGGGCACAGGTGAGTGTACGGAAACGTGGGAGGGTCAGGCTACGTGCTGACGCATGGGTCAGTGCAAGCGTACGGCCCAGGAGTAGGCTACGGCTTGGGGGTAGGTTTTAGGGCTGGTGGTGGGTTTCCGTTCCAGGCTAGGGTTAGGGTTAGGGAACGGCAAGGCTTAGGGCACAGGTGAGGGTACGGAAACGTGGGAGGGTCAGGCTACGTGCTGACGCACGGGTCAGTGCCAGCGTACCGGCCAGGTGTAGTCTACGGCATGTGGGTAAGGTGTAGGGCTGGTGGTGGGTTTCCGTTCCGGGCTAGGGTTAGGGTTAGGGAACGGCAAGGCCTAGGGCACAGGTGAGGGTATGGAAACGTGGGAGGGTCAGGCTACGTGCTGACGCACGGGTCAGTGCCAGCGTACCGGCCAGGTGTAGGCTACGGCTTCTGGGTAAGGTGTAGGGCTGGTGGTGGGTTTCCGTTCCGGGCTAGGGTTAGGGTTAGGGAACGTCAAGGTTTAGAGCACAGGTGAGGGTACGGAAACGTGGGAGGGTCAGGCTACGTGCTGACGCACGGGTCAGTGCCAGCGTACGGGCCAGGAGTAGGCTACGGCTTGGGGGTAAGGTGTAGGGCTGGCGGTGGGTTTCCGTTCCGGCTAGAGTTAGGGTTAGGGAACGGCAAGGCTTAGGGCACAGGTGAGGGTACGGAAACGTGGGAGGGTCAGGCTACGTGCTGACGCACGGGTCAGTGCCAGCGTACGGGCCAGGAGTAGGCTACGGCTTGGGAGTAAGGTGTAGGGCTTTTGGTGGGTTTCCGTTCCGGGCTAGGGTTAGGGTTAGGGAACGGCAAGGCTTAGGGCACAGGTGAGGGTACGGAAACTTGGGAGGGTCAGGCTACGTGCTGATGCACGGGTCAGTGCCAGTGTACCGGCCAGGTGTAAGCTACGGCGTAGGGTAAGGTGTAGGGCTGGTGGTGGGTTTTCGTTCCGGGCTAGGGTTAGGGTTAGGGAACGGCAAGGCTTAGGGCACAGGTGAGGGTACGGAAACGTGGGAGGGTCAGGCTACGTGCTGACGCACGGGTCAGTGCCAGCGTACCGGCCAGGTATAGGCTACGGCTTGTGGTTAAGGTGTAGGGCTGGTGGTGAGTTTCCGTTCCGGGCTAGGGTTAGGGTTAGGGAACGGCAAGGCTTAGGGCACAGGTGAGGGTACGGAAACGTGGGAGGGTCAGGCTACGTGCTGACGCACGGGTCAGTGCCAGCGTACGGGCCAGGAGTAGGCTACGGCGTAGGGTAAGGTGTAGGGCTGGTGGTGGGTTTCCGTTCCGGGCTAGGGTTAGGGTTAGGGATCGGCAAGGCTTAGGGCACAGGTGAGGGTACGGAAACGTGGGAGGGTCAGGCTACGTGCTGATGCACGGGTCAGTGCCAGCGTACCGGCCAGGTGTAGGCTTCTGCTTGTGGGTAAGGTGTAGGGCTGGTGGTGGGTTTCCGTTCCGGGCTCGGGTTAGGGTTAGGGAACGGCAAGGCTTAGGGTACAGGTGAGGGTACGGAAACGTGGGACGGTCAGGCTACGTGCTGACGCACGGGTCAGTGCCAGCGTACGGGCCAGGAGTAGGCTACGGCTTGGGGGTAAGGTGTAGGGCTGGTGGTGGGTTTCCGTTCCGGGCTAGGGTTAGGGTTAGGGAACGGCAAGGCTTAGGGCACAGGTGAGGGTACGGAAACGTGGGAGGGTCAGGCTACGTGCTGACGCACGGGTCAGTGCCAGCGTACGGCCAGGAGTAGGCTACGGCTTGGGGGTAAGTTGTAGGGCTGGTGGTGGGTTTCCATTCCGGGCTAGGGTTAGGGTTAGGGAACGGCAAGGCTTAGGGCACAGGTGAGGGTACGGAAACGTGGGAGGGTCAGGCTACGTGCTGACGCACGGGTCAGTGCCAGCGTACGGGCCAGGAGTAGGCTACGGCTTGGGAGTAAGGTGTAGGGCTTTTGGTGGGTTTCCGTTCCGGGCTAGGGTTAGGGTTAGGGAACGGCAAGGCTTAGGGCACAGGTGAGGGTACGGAAACTTGGGAGGGTCAGGCTACGTGCTGATGCACGGGTCAGTGCCAGTGTACCGGCCAGGTGTAAGCTACGGCGTAGGGTAAGGTGTAGGGCTGGTGGTGGGTTTCCGTTCCGGGCTAGGGTTAGGGTTAGGGAACGGCAAGGCTTAGGGCACAGGTGAGGGTACGGAAACGTGGGAGGGTCAGGCTACGTGCTGACGCACGGGTCAGTGCCAGCGTACCAGCCAGGTATAGGCTACGGCTTGTGGTTAAGGTGTAGGGCTGGTGGTGAGTTTCCGTTCCGGGCTAGGGTTAGGGTTAGGGAACGGCAAGGCTTAGGGCACAGGTGAGGGTACGGAAACGTGGGAGGGTCAGGCTACGTGCTGACGCACGGGTCAGTGCCAGCGTACCGGCCAGGAGTAGGCTACGGCTTGGGGGTAAGGTGTAGGGCTGGTGGTGGGTTTCCGTTCCGGGCTAGGGTTAGGGTTAGGGAACGGCAAGGCTTAGGGCACAGGTGAGGGTACGGAAACGTGGGAGGGTCAGGCTACGTGCTGACGCACGGGTCAGTGCCAGCGTACGGGCCAGGAGTAGGCTACGGTGTAGGGTAAGGTGTAGGGCTGGTGGTGGGTTTCCGTTCCGTGCTAGGGTTAGGGTTAGGGAACGACAAGGCTTAGGGCACAGGTGAGGGTACGGAAACGTGGGAGGGTCAGGCTACGTGCTGACACACGGGTCAGTGCCAGCGTACACGCAGGAGTAGGCTACGGCTTGGGGGTAAGGTGTAGGGCTGGTGGTGGGTTTCCGTTCCGGGCTAGGGTTAGGGTTAGGGAACGGCAAGGCTTAGGGCACAGGTGAGTGTACGGAAACGTGGGAGGGTCAGGCTACGTGCTGACGCACGGGTCAGTGCCAGCGTTCGGGCCAGGAGTAGGCTACGGCTTGGGGGTAAGTTGTAGGGCTGGTGGTGGGTTACCGTTCCGGGCTAGGGTTAGGGTTAGGGAACGGAAGGCTTAGGGTACAGGTGAGGGTACGGAAACGTGGGAGGGTCAGGCTACGTGCTGATGCACGGGTCAGTGCCAGCGTACGGGCCAGGAGTAGGCTACGGCTTGGGGGTCAGGTGTAGGGCTGGTGGTGGGTTTCCGTTCCGGGCTAGGGTTAGGGTTAGGGAACGGCAAGGCTTAGGGCACAGGTGAGGATACGGAAACGTGGGAGGGTCAGGCTACGTGATGACGCACGGGTCAGTGCCAGCGTACGGGCCAGGAGTAGGCTACGGCGTAGGGTAAGTTGTAGGGCTGGTAGTGGGTTTCCGTTCCGTGCTAGGGTTAGGGTTAGGGAACGGCAAGGTTTAGAGCACAGGTGAGGGTACGGAAACGAGGGAGGGTCAGGCTACGTGCTGACGCACGGGTCAGTGCCAGTGTACGGGCCAGGAGTAGGCTACGGCTTGGGGGTCAGGTGTAGGGCTGGTGGTGGGTTTCCATTCCGGGCTAGGGTTAGGGTTAGGGAACGGCAAGGCTTAGGGCACAGGTGAGGGTATGGAAACGTGGGAGGGTCAGGCTACGTGGTGACGCACGGGTCAGTGCCAGCGTACGGGCCAGGAGTAGGCTAAGGTGTAGGTTAAGGTGTAGGGCTGGTGGTGGGTTTCCATTCCGGGCTAGGGTTAGGGTTAGGGAACGGCAAGGCTTAGGGCACAGGTGAGGTTACGGAAACGTGGGAGGGTCAGGCTACGTGGTGACGCACGGGTCAGTGCCAGTGTACGGGCCAGGAGTATGCTAAGGTGTAGCGTAAGGTGTAGGGCTGGTGGTGGGTTTCCATTCCGGGCTAGGGTTAGGGTTAGGGAACGGCAAGGCTTAGGGCACAGGTGAGGGTACGGAAACGTGGGAGGGTCAGGCTACGTGCTGACGCACGAGTCAGTGCCAGCGTACGGGCCAGGAGTAGGCTACGGCGTAGAGTAAGGTGTAGGGCTGGTGGTGGGTTTCCGTTCCGGGCTAGCGTTAGGGTTAGGGAACGGCAAGGCTTAGGGCACAGGTGAGGGTACGGAAACGTGGGAGGGTCAGGCTACATGCTGACGCAAGGGTCAGTGCCAGCGTACGGGCCAGGAGTAGGCTACGGCTTGGGGGTAAGTTGTAGGGCTGGTGGTGGGTTTCCGTTCCGGGCTAGGGTTAGGGTTAGGGAACGGCAAGGCTTAGGGCACAGGTGAGGGTACAGAAACGTGGGAGGGTCAGGCTACGTGCTGACGCACGGGTCAGTGCCAGCGTACGGGCCAGGACTAGGCTACGGCTTGGGGGTAAGGTGTAGGGCTGGTGGTGGGTTTCCGTTCCGGGCTAGGGTTAGGGTTAGGGAACGGCAAGGCTTAGGGCACAGGTGAGGGTACGGAAACGTGGGAGGGTCAGGCTACGTGCTGACGCACGGGTCAGTGCCAGCGTACGGGCCAGGAGTAGGCTACGGCGTAGGGTAAGGTGTAGGGCTGGTGGTGGGTTTCCGTTCCGGGCTAGGGTTAGGGTTAGGGAACGGCAAGGCTTAGGGCACAGGTGAGGGTACGGAAACGTGGGAGGGTCAGGCTACGTGCTGACTCACGGGTCAGTGCCAGCGTACGGGCCAGGAGTAGGCTACGGCTTGGGGGTAAGTTGTAGGGCTGGTGGTGGGTTTCCGTTCCGGGCTAGGGTTAGGGTTATGGAACGGCAAGGCTTAGGGCACAGGTGAGGGTATGGAAACGTAGGAGGGTCAGGCTACGTGCTGACGCACGGGTCAGTGCCAGCGTACGGGCCAGGAGTAGGCTACGGCGTAGGGTAAGGTGTAGGGCTGGTGGTGGGTTTCCGTTCCGGGCTAGGGTTAGGGTTAGGGAACGGCAAGGCTTAGGGCACAGGTGAGGGTACGGAAACGTGGGAGGGTCAGGCTACGTGCTGACGCACGGGTCAGTGCCAGCGTACCGGCCAGGTATAGGCTACGGCTTGTGGGTAAGTTGTAGGGCTCGTGGTTGGTTTCCGTTCCGGGCTAGGGTTAGGGTTAGGGAACGGCAAGGCTTAGGGCACAGGTGAGGGTACGGAAACGTGGGAGGGTCAGGCTACGTGCTGACGCACGGGTCAGTGCCAGCGTACCGGCCAGGAGTAGGCTACGGCTTGGGGGTAAGTTGTAGGGCTGGTGGTGGGTTTCCGTTCCGGGCTAGGGTTAGGGTTAGGGAACGGCAAGGCTTAGGGCACAGGTGAGGGTACGGAAACGTGGGAGGGTCAGGCTACGTGCTGACGCACGGGTCAGTGCCAGCGTACACGCCAGGAGTAGGCTACGGCTTGGGAGTAAGTTGTAGGGCTGGTGGTGGATTTCCGTTCCGGGCTAGGGTTAGGGTTAGGGAACGGCAAGGCTTAGGGCACAGGTGAGTGTACGGAAACGTGGGAGGGTCAGGCTACGTGCTGACGCACGGGTCAGTGCCAGCGTACGGGCCAGGAGTAGGCTACGGCTTGGGGGTAAGTTGTAGGGCTGGTGGTGGGTTTCTGTTCCGGGCTAGGGTTAGGGTTAGGGAACGGCAAGGCTTAGGGCACAGGTTAGGGTACAGAAACGTGGGAGGGTCAGGCTACGTGCTGACGCACGGGTCAGTGCCAGCGTACGGGCCAGGAGTAGGCTACGGCTTGGGGGTAAGTTGTAGGGCTTTTGGTGGGTTTCCGTTCCGGGCTAGGGTTAGGGTTAGGGAACGGCAAGGCTTAGGGCACAGGTGAGGGTACGGAAACGTGGGAGGGTCAGGCTACGTGCTGACGCACGGGTCAGTGCCAGCGTACGGGCCAGGTGTAGGGTACGGCTTGGTGGTAAGTTGTAGGGCTGGTGGTGGGTTTCTGTTCCGGGTTAGGGTTAGGGTTAGGGAACGGCAAGGCTTAGGGCACAGGTGAGGGTACGGAAACGTGGGAGGGTCAGGCTACGTGCTGACGCACTGGTCAGTGCCAGCGTACGGGCCTGGAGTAGGCTACGGCGTAGGGTAAGGTGTAGGGATGGTGGTGGGTTTCCGTTCCGGGTTAGGGTTAGGGTTAGGGAACGGCAAGGCGTAGGGCACAGGTGAGGGTACGGAAACGTGGGAGGGTCAGGCTACGTGCTGACGCACGGGTCAGTGCCAGCGTACAGGCTAGGTGTAGGCTACGGCTTGGGTTTAAGGTGTAGGGCTGGTGGTGGGTTTCCGTTCCGGGCTAGGGTTAGGGTTAGGGAACGGCAAGGCTTAGGGCACAGGTGAGGGTACGGAAACGTGGGAGGGTCAGGCTACGTGCTGACGCACGTGTCAGTGCCAGCGTACGGGCCAGGATTAGGCTACGGCGTAGGGTAAGGTGTAGGGCTGGTGGTGGGTTTCCGTTCCGGGCTAGGGTTAGGGTTAGGGAACGGCAAGGCTTAGGGCACAGGTGAGGGTACGGAAACGTGGGAGGGTCAGGCTACGTGCTGACTCACGGGTCAGTGCCAGCGTACGGGCCAGGAGTAGGCTACGGCTTGGGGGTAAGTTGTAGGGCTGGTGGTGGGTTTGCGTTCCCGGCTAGGGTTAGGGTTAGGGAACGGCAAGGCTTAGGGCACAGGTGAGGGTACGGAAACGTGGGAGGGTCAGGCTACGTGCTGATGCACGGGTCAGTGCCAGCGTACGGGCCAGGAGTAGGCTACGGTGTAGGGTAAGGTGTAGGGCTGGTGGTGGGTTTCCGTTCCGTGCTAGGGTTAGGGTTAGGGAACGGCAAGGCTTAGGGCACATGTGAGGGTACGGAAACGTAGGAGGGTCAGGCCACGTGCTGACGCACGGGTCTGTGCCAGCGTACGGGCCAGGTGTAGGCTACGGCGTAGGGTAAGGTGTAGGGCTGGTGGTGGGTTTCCGTTCCGGGCTAGGGTTAGGGTTAGGGAACGGCAAGGCTTAGGGCACAGGTGAGGGTACGGAAACGTGGGAGGGTCAGGCTACGTGCTGACGCACGGGTCAGTGCCAGCGTACGCGCCAGGAGTAGGCTACGGCTTGGGGGTAAGTTGTAGGGCTGGTGGTGGGTTTCCGTTCCGGGCTAGGGTTAGGGTTAGGGAACGGAAGGCTTAGGGCACAGGTGAGGGTACGGAAACGTGGGAGGGTCAGGCTACGTGCTGACGCACGCGTCAGTGCCAGCGTACGGGCCAGGAGTAGGCTACGGCGTAGGGTAAGGTGTAGGGCTGGTGGTGGGTTTCCGTTCCGGGCTAGGGTTAGGGTTAGGGAACGGCAAGGCTTAGGGCACAGGTGAGGGTATGGAAACGTGGGAGGGTCAGGCTACGTGGTGACGCACGGGTCAGTGCCAGCGTACGGGCCAGGAGTAGGCTAAGGTGTAGGTTAAGGTGTAGGGCTGGTGGTGGGTTTCCATTCCGGGCTAGGGTTAGGGTTAGGGAACGGCAAGGCTTAGGGCACAGGTGAGGTTACGGAAACGTGGGAGGGTCAGGCTACGTGGTGACGCACGGGTCAGTGCCAGTGTACGGGCCAGGAGTATGCTAAGGTGTAGCGTAAGGTGTAGGGCTGGTGGTGGGTTTCCATTCCGGGCTAGGGTTAGGGTTAGGGAACGGCAAGGCTTAGGGCACAGGTGAGGGTACGGAAACGTGGGAGGGTCAGGCTACGTGCTGACGCACGAGTCAGTGCCAGCGTACGGGCCAGGAGTAGGCTACGGCGTAGAGTAAGGTGTAGGGCTGGTGGTGGGTTTCCGTTCCGGGCTAGCGTTAGGGTTAGGGAACGGCAAGGCTTAGGGCACAGGTGAGGGTACGGAAACGTGGGAGGGTCAGGCTACATGCTGACGCAAGGGTCAGTGCCAGCGTACGGGCCAGGAGTAGGCTACGGCTTGGGGGTAAGTTGTAGGGCTGGTGGTGGGTTTCCGTTCCGGGCTAGGGTTAGGGTTAGGGAACGGCAAGGCTTAGGGCACAGGTGAGGGTACAGAAACGTGGGAGGGTCAGGCTACGTGCTGACGCACGGGTCAGTGCCAGCGTACGGGCCAGGACTAGGCTACGGCTTGGGGGTAAGGTGTAGGGCTGGTGGTGGGTTTCCGTTCCGGGCTAGGGTTAGGGTTAGGGAACGGCAAGGCTTAGGGCACAGGTGAGGGTACGGAAACGTGGGAGGGTCAGGCTACGTGCTGACGCACGGGTCAGTGCCAGCGTACGGGCCAGGAGTAGGCTACGGCGTAGGGTAAGGTGTAGGGCTGGTGGTGGGTTTCCGTTCCGGGCTAGGGTTAGGGTTAGGGAACGGCAAGGCTTAGGGCACAGGTGAGGGTACGGAAACGTGGGAGGGTCAGGCTACGTGCTGACTCACGGGTCAGTGCCAGCGTACGGGCCAGGAGTAGGCTACGGCTTGGGGGTAAGTTGTAGGGCTGGTGGTGGGTTTCCGTTCCGGGCTAGGGTTAGGGTTATGGAACGGCAAGGCTTAGGGCACAGGTGAGGGTATGGAAACGTAGGAGGGTCAGGCTACGTGCTGACGCACGGGTCAGTGCCAGCGTACGGGCCAGGAGTAGGCTACGGCGTAGGGTAAGGTGTAGGGCTGGTGGTGGGTTTCCGTTCCGGGCTAGGGTTAGGGTTAGGGAACGGCAAGGCTTAGGGCACAGGTGAGGGTACGGAAACGTGGGAGGGTCAGGCTACGTGCTGACGCACGGGTCAGTGCCAGCGTACCGGCCAGGTATAGGCTACGGCTTGTGGGTAAGTTGTAGGGCTCGTGGTTGGTTTCCGTTCCGGGCTAGGGTTAGGGTTAGGGAACGGCAAGGCTTAGGGCACAGGTGAGGGTACGGAAACGTGGGAGGGTCAGGCTACGTGCTGATGCACGGGTCAGTGCCAGCGTACCGGCCAGGAGTAGGCTACGGCTTGGGGGTAAGTTGTAGGGCTGGTGGTGGGTTTCCGTTCCGGGCTAGGGTTAGGGTTAGGGAACGGCAAGGCTTAGGGCACAGGTGAGGGTACGGAAACGTGGGAGGGTCAGGCTACGTGCTGACGCACGGGTCAGTGCCAGCGTACACGCCAGGAGTAGGCTACGGCTTGGGAGTAAGTTGTAGGGCTGGTGGTGGATTTCCGTTCCGGGCTAGGGTTAGGGTTAGGGAACGGCAAGGCTTAGGGCACAGGTGAGTGTACGGAAACGTGGGAGGGTCAGGCTACGTGCTGACGCACGGGTCAGTGCCAGCGTACGGGCCAGGAGTAGGCTACGGCTTGGGGGTAAGTTGTAGGGCTGGTGGTGGGTTTCTGTTCCGGGCTAGGGTTAGGGTTAGGGAACGGCAAGGCTTAGGGCACAGGTTAGGGTACAGAAACGTGGGAGGGTCAGGCTACGTGCTGACGCACGGGTCAGTGCCAGCGTACGGGCCAGGAGTAGGCTACGGCTTGGGGGTAAGTTGTAGGGCTTTTGGTGGGTTTCCGTTCCGGGCTAGGGTTAGGGTTAGGGAACGGCAAGGCTTAGGGCACAGGTGAGGGTACGGAAACGTGGGAGGGTCAGGCTACGTGCTGACGCACGGGTCAGTGCCAGCGTACGGGCCAGGTGTAGGGTACGGCTTGGTGGTAAGTTGTAGGGCTGGTGGTGGGTTTCTGTTCCGGGTTAGGGTTAGGGTTAGGGAACGGCAAGGCTTAGGGCACAGGTGAGGGTACGGAAACGTGGGAGGGTCAGGCTACGTGCTGACGCACTGGTCAGTGCCAGCGTACGGGCCTGGAGTAGGCTACGGCGTAGGGTAAGGTGTAGGGATGGTGGTGGGTTTCCGTTCCGGGTTAGGGTTAGGGTTAGGGAACGGCAAGGCGTAGGGCACAGGTGAGGGTACGGAAACGTGGGAGGGTCAGGCTACGTGCTGACGCACGGGTCAGTGCCAGCGTACAGGCTAGGTGTAGGCTACGGCTTGGGTTTAAGGTGTAGGGCTGGTGGTGGGTTTCCGTTCCGGGCTAGGGTTAGGGTTAGGGAACGGCAAGGCTTAGGGCACAGGTGAGGGTACGGAAACGTGGGAGGGTCAGGCTACGTGCTGACGCACGTGTCAGTGCCAGCGTACGGGCCAGGATTAGGCTACGGCGTAGGGTAAGGTGTAGGGCTGGTGGTGGGTTTCCGTTCCGGGCTAGGGTTAGGGTTAGGGAACGGCAAGGCTTAGGGCACAGGTGAGGGTACGGAAACGTGGGAGGGTCAGGCTACGTGCTGACTCACGGGTCAGTGCCAGCGTACGGGCCAGGAGTAGGCTACGGCTTGGGGGTAAGTTGTAGGGCTGGTGGTGGGTTTGCGTTCCCGGCTAGGGTTAGGGTTAGGGAACGGCAAGGCTTAGGGCACAGGTGAGGGTACGGAAACGTGGGAGGGTCAGGCTACGTGCTGATGCACGGGTCAGTGCCAGCGTACGGGCCAGGAGTAGGCTACGGTGTAGGGTAAGGTGTAGGGCTGGTGGTGGGTTTCCGTTCCGTGCTAGGGTTAGGGTTAGGGAACGGCAAGGCTTAGGGCACATGTGAGGGTACGGAAACGTAGGAGGGTCAGGCCACGTGCTGACGCACGGGTCTGTGCCAGCGTACGGGCCAGGTGTAGGCTACGGCGTAGGGTAAGGTGTAGGGCTGGTGGTGGGTTTCCGTTCCGGGCTAGGGTTAGGGTTAGGGAACGGCAAGGCTTAGGGCACAGGTGAGGGTACGGAAACGTGGGAGGGTCAGGCTACGTGCTGACGCACGGGTCAGTGCCAGCGTACGCGCCAGGAGTAGGCTACGGCTTGGGGGTAAGTTGTAGGGCTGGTGGTGGGTTTCCGTTCCGGGCTAGGGTTAGGGTTAGGGAACGGCAAGGCTTAGGGCACAGGTGAGGGTACGGAAACGTGGGAGGGTCAGGCTACGTGCTGACGCACGGGTCAGTGCCAGCGTACGGGCCAGGAGTAGGGTACGGCTTGGGGGTAAGTTGTAGGGCTGGTGGTGGGTTTCTGTTCCGGGCTAGGGTTAGGGTTAGGGAACGGCAAGGCTTAGGGCACAGGTGAGGGTACGGAAACGTGGGAGGGTCAGGCTACGTGCTGACGCACGGGTCAGTGCCAGCGTACGGGCCTGGAGTAGGCTACGGCGTAGGGTAAGGTGTAGGGCTGGTGGTGGGTTTCCGTTCCGGGCTAGGGTTAGGGTTAGGGAACGGCAAGGCTTAGGGCACAGGTGAGGGTACGGAAACGTGGGAGGGTCAGGCTACGTGCTGACGCACGGGTCAGTGCCAGCGTACCGGCCAGGTGTAGGCTACGGCTTGTGGGTAAGGTGTAGGGCTGGTGGTGGGTTTCCGTTCCGGGCTAGGGTTAGGGTTAGGGAACGGCAAGGCTTACGGCACAGGTGAGGGTACGGAAACGTGGGAGGGTCAGGCTACGTGCTGACGCACGGGTCAGTGCCAGCGTACAGGCCAGGTGTAGGCTACGGCTTGGGGGTAAGGTGTAGGGCTGGTGGTGGGTTTCCGTTCCGGGCTAGGCTTAGGGTTAGGGAACGGCAAGGCTTAGGGCACAGGTGAGGGTACGTAAACGTGGGAGGGTCAGGCTACGTGCTGACGCACGGGTCAGTGCCAGCGTACGGGCCAGGAATAGGCTACGGCGTAGGGTAAGGTGTAGGGCTGGTGGTGGGTTTCCATTCCGGGCTAGGGTTAGGGTTAGGGAACGGCAAGGCTTAGGGTACAGGTGAGGGTACGGAAACGTGGGAGTGTCAGGCTACGTGCTGACTCACGGGTCAGTGCCAGCGTACGGGCCAGGAGTAGGGTACGGCTTGGGGGTAAGTTGTAGGGCTGGTGGTGGGTTTCCGTTCCGGGCTAGGGTTAGGGTTAGGGAACGGCAAGGCTTAGGGCACAGGTGAGGGTACGGAAACGTGGGAGGGTCAGGCTACGTGCTGACGCACGGGTTAGTGCCAGCGTACGGGCCTGGAGTAGGCTACGGCGTAGGGTAAGGTGTAGGGCTGGTGGTGGGTTTCCGTTCCGGGCTAGGGTTAGGGTTAGGGAACGGCAAGGCTTAGGGCACAGGTGAGGGTACGGAAACGTGGGAGGGTCAGGCTACGTGCTGACGCACGGGTCAGTGCCAGCATACCGGCCAGGTGTAGGCTACGGCTTGTGGTTAAGGTGTAGGGCTGGTGGTGGGTTTCCGTTCCGGGCTAGGGTTAGGGTTAGGGAACGGCAAGGCTTAGGGCACAGGTGAGGGTATGGAAACGTGGGAGGGTCAGGCTACGTGCTGACGCACGGGTCAGTGCCAGCGTACCGGCCAGGTGTAGGCTACGGCTTCTGGGTAAGGTGTAGGGCTGGTGGTGGGTTTCCGTTCTGGGCTAGGGTTAGGGTTAGGGAACGGCAAGGCTTAGGGCACAGGTGAGGGTACGGAAACGTGGGAGGGTCAGGCTACGTGGTGACGAACGGGTCAGTGCCAGCGTACGGGCCAGGAGTAGGCTAAGGTGTAGGGTAAGGTGTAGGGCTGGTGGTGGGTTTCCGTTCCGGGCTAGGGTTAGGGTTAGGGAACGGCAAGGCTTAGGGCATAGGTGAGGGTACGGAAACGTGGGAGGGTCAGGCTACGTGCTGATGCACGCGTCAGTGCCAGCGTACCGGCCAGGTGTAAGCTACGGCGTAGGGTAAGGTGTAGGGCTGGTGGTGGGTTTCCGTTCGGGGCTAGGGTTAGGGTTAGGGAACGGTAAGGCTTAGGGCACAGGTGAGGGTACGGAAACGTGGGAGGGTCAGGCTACGTGCTGACGCACGGGTCAGTGCCAGCGTACGGGCCAGGAGTAGGCTACGGCTTGGGGGTAAGCTGTAGGGCTTTTGGTGGGTTTCCGTTCCGGGCTAGGGTTAGGGTTAGGGAACGGCAAGGCTTAGGGCACAGGTGAGGGTACGGAAACTTGGGAGGGTCAGGCTACGTGCTGACGCACGGGTCAGTGCCAGCGTACGGGCCAGGAGTAGGCTACGGTGTAGGGTAAGGTGTAGGGCTGGTGGTGGGTTTCCGTTCCGGGCTAGGGTTAGGGTTAGGGAACGGCAAGGCTTAGGGCACAGGTGAGGGTACGGAAACGTGGGAGGGTCAGGCTACGTGCTGACGCACGGGTCAGTGCCAGCGTACAGGCCAGGTGTAGGCTACGGCTTGGGGGTAAGGTGTAGGGCTGGTGGTGGGTTTCCGTTCCGGGCTAGGGTTAGGGTTAGGGAACGGCAAGGCTTAGGGCACAGGTGAGGGTACGGAAACGTGGGAGGATCAGGCTACGTGCTGACGCACGGGTCTGTGCCAGCGTACGGGCCAGGAGTAGGCTACGGCTTGGGGGTAAGGTGTAGGGCTGGTGGTGGGTTTCCGTTCCGGGCTAGGGTTAGGGTTAGGGAACGGCAAGGCTTAGGGAACAGGTGAGGGTACGGAAACGTGGGAGGGTCAGGCTACGTGCTGACGCACGGGTCAGTGCCAGCGTACCGGCCAGGAGTAGGTTACGGCTTGTGGGTAAGGTGTCGGGCTGGTGTTGGGTTTCCGTTCCGGGCTAGGGTTAGGGTTAGGGAACGGCAAGGCTTAGGGCACAGGTGAGGGTATGGAAACGTGGGAGGGCCAGGCTACGTGCTGACGCACGGGTCATTGCCAGCGTACCGGCCAGGTGTAGGCTACAGCTTCTGGGTAAGGTGTAGGGCTGGTGGTGGGTTTCCGTTCCGGGCTAGGGTTAGGGTTAGGGAACGGCAAGGCTTAGGGTACAGGTGAGGGTACGGAAACGTGGGAGGGTCAGGCTACGTGCTGATGCACGGGTCAGTGCCAGCGTACGGGCCAGGAGTAGGCTACGGCTTGGGGGTCAGGTGTAGGGCTGGTGGTGGGTTTCCGTTCCGGGCTAGGGTTAGGGTTAGGGAACGGCAAGGCTTAGGGCACAGGTGAGGGTACGGAAACGTGGGAGGGTCAGGCTACGTGCTGACGCACGGGTCAGTGCCAGCGTACGGGCCAGGAGTAGGCTACGGCGTAGGGTAAGGTGTAGGGCTGGTAGTGGGTTTCCGTTCCGTGCTAGGGTTAGGGTTAGGGAACGGCAAGGTTTAGAGCACAGGTGAGGGTACGGAAACGAGGGAGGGTCAGGCTACGTGCTGACGCACGGGTCAGTGCCAGTGTACGGGCCAGGAGTAGGCTACGGCTTGGGGGTAAGGTGTAGGGCTGGCGGTGGTTTTCCGTTCCGGCTAGAGTTAGGGTTAGGGAACGGCAAGGCTTAGGGCATAGGTGAGGGCACGGAAACGTGGGAGGGTCAGGCTACGTGCTGACGCACGGGTCAGTGCCAGCGTACGGGCCAGGAGTAGGCTACGGCTTGGGGGTAAGTTGTAGGGCTGGTGGTGGGTTACCGTTCCGGGCTAGGGTTAGGGTTAGGGAACGGAAGGCTTAGGGCACAGGTGAGGGTACGGAAACGTGGGAGGGTCACGCTACGTGCTGACGCACGGGTCAGTGCCAGCGTACGGGCCAGGAGTAGGCTACGGCGTAGGGTAAGGTGTAGGGCTGGTGGTGGGTTTCCGTTCCGGGCTAGGGTTAGGGTTAGGGAACGGCAAGGCTTAGGGCACAGGTGAGCGTATGGAAACGTGGGAGGGTCAGGCTACGTGGTGACGCACGGGTCAGTGCCAGCGTACGGGCCAGGAGTAGGCTAAGGTGTAGGTTAAGGTGTAGGGCTGGTGGTGGGTTTCCATTCCGGGCTAGGGTTAGGGTTAGGGAACGGCAAGGCTTAGGGCACAGGTGAGGGTACGGAAACGTGGGAGGGTCAGGCTACGTGCTGACGCACGGGTCAGTGCCAGCGTACGGGCCAGGAGTAGGGTACGGCTTGGGGGTAAGTTGTAGGGCTGGTGGTGGGTTTCTGTTCCGGGCTAGGGTTAGGGTTAGGGAACGGCAAGGCTTAGGGCACAGGTGAGGGTACGGAAACGTGGGAGGGTCAGGCTACGTGCTGACGCACGGGTCAGTGCCAGCGTACGGGCCTGGAGTAGGCTACGGCGTACGGTAAGGTGTAGGGCTGGTGGTGGGTTTCCGTTCCGGGCTAGGGTTAGGGTTAGGGAACGGCAAGGCTTAGGGCACAGGTGAGGGTACGGAAACGTGGGAGGGTCAGGCTACGTGCTGACGCACGGGTCAGTGCCAGCGTACCGGCCAGGTGTAGGCTACGGCTTGTGGGTAAGGTGTAGGGCTGGTGGTGGGTTTCCGTTCCGGGCTAGGGTTAGGGTTAGGGAACGGCAAGGCTTACGGCACAGGTGAGGGTACGGAAACGTGGGAGGGTCAGGCTACGTGCTGACGCACGGGTCAGTGCCAGCGTACAGGCCAGGTGTAGGCTACGGCTTGGGGGTAAGGTGTAGGGCTGGTGGTGGGTTTCCGTTCCGGGCTAGGCTTAGGGTTAGGGAACGGCAAGGCTTAGGGCACAGGTGAGGGTACGTAAACGTGGGAGGGTCAGGCTACGTGCTGACGCACGGGTCAGTGCCAGCGTACGGGCCAGGAATAGGCTACGGCGTAGGGTAAGGTGTAGGGCTGGTGGTGGGTTTCCATTCCGGGCTAGGGTTAGGGTTAGGGAACGGCAAGGCTTAGGGTACAGGTGAGGGTACGGAAACGTGGGAGTGTCAGGCTACGTGCTGACTCACGGGTCAGTGCCAGCGTACGGGCCAGGAGTAGGGTACGGCTTGGGGGTAAGTTGTAGGGCTGGTGGTGGGTTTCCGTTCCGGGCTAGGGTTAGGGTTAGGGAACGGCAAGGCTTAGGGCACAGGTGAGGGTACGGAAACGTGGGAGGGTCAGGCTACGTGCTGACGCACGGGTTAGTGCCAGCGTACGGGCCTGGAGTAGGCTACGGCGTAGGGTAAGGTGTAGGGCTGGTGGTGGGTTTCCGTTCCGGGCTAGGGTTAGGGTTAGGGAACGGCAAGGCTTAGGGCACAGGTGAGGGTACGGAAACGTGGGAGGGTCAGGCTACGTGCTGACGCACGGGTCAGTGCCAGCATACCGGCCAGGTGTAGGCTACGGCTTGTGGTTAAGGTGTAGGGCTGGTGGTGGGTTTCCGTTCCGGGCTAGGGTTAGGGTTAGGGAACGGCAAGGCTTAGGGCACAGGTGAGGGTATGGAAACGTGGGAGGGTCAGGCTACGTGCTGACGCACGGGTCAGTGCCAGCGTACCGGCCAGGTGTAGGCTACGGCTTCTGGGTAAGGTGTAGGGCTGGTGGTGGGTTTCCGTTCTGGGCTAGGGTTAGGGTTAGGGAACGGCAAGGCTTAGGGCACAGGTGAGGGTACGGAAACGTGGGAGGGTCAGGCTACGTGGTGACGAACGGGTCAGTGCCAGCGTACGGGCCAGGAGTAGGCTAAGGTGTAGGGTAAGGTGTAGGGCTGGTGGTGGGTTTCCGTTCCGGGCTAGGGTTAGGGTTAGGGAACGGCAAGGCTTAGGGCATAGGTGAGGGTACGGAAACGTGGGAGGGTCAGGCTACGTGCTGATGCACGCGTCAGTGCCAGCGTACCGGCCAGGTGTAAGCTACGGCGTAGGGTAAGGTGTAGGGCTGGTGGTGGGTTTCCGTTCGGGGCTAGGGTTAGGGTTAGGGAACGGCAAGGCTTAGGGCACAGGTGAGGGTACGGAAACGTGGGAGGGTCAGGCTACGTGCTGACGCACGGGTCAGTGCCAGCGTACGGGCCAGGAGTAGGCTACGGCTTGGGGGTAAGCTGTAGGGCTTTTGGTGGGTTTCCGTTCCGGGCTAGGGTTAGGGTTAGGGAACGGCAAGGCTTAGGGCACAGGTGAGGGTACGGAAACTTGGGAGGGTCAGGCTACGTGCTGACGCACGGGTCAGTGCCAGCGTACGGGCCAGGAGTAGGCTACGGTGTAGGGTAAGGTGTAGGGCTGGTGGTGGGTTTCCGTTCCGGGCTAGGGTTAGGGTTAGGGAACGGCAAGGCTTAGGGCACAGGTGAGGGTACGGAAACGTGGGAGGGTCAGGCTACGTGCTGACGCACGGGTCAGTGCCAGCGTACAGGCCAGGTGTAGGCTACGGCTTGGGGGTAAGGTGTAGGGCTGGTGGTGGGTTTCCGTTCCGGGCTAGGGTTAGGGTTAGGGAACGGCAAGGCTTAGGGCACAGGTGAGGGTACGGAAACGTGGGAGGATCAGGCTACGTGCTGACGCACGGGTCTGTGCCAGCGTACGGGCCAGGAGTAGGCTACGGCTTGGGGGTAAGGTGTAGGGCTGGTGGTGGGTTTCCGTTCCGGGCTAGGGTTAGGGTTAGGGAACGGCAAGGCTTAGGGAACAGGTGAGGGTACGGAAACGTGGGAGGGTCAGGCTACGTGCTGACGCACGGGTCAGTGCCAGCGTACCGGCCAGGAGTAGGTTACGGCTTGTGGGTAAGGTGTCGGGCTGGTGGTGGGTTTCCGTTCCGGGCTAGGGTTAGGGTTAGGGAACGGCAAGGCTTAGGGCACAGGTGAGGGTATGGAAACGTGGGAGGGCCAGGCTACGTGCTGACGCACGGGTCATTGCCAGCGTACCGGCCAGGTGTAGGCTACAGCTTCTGGGTAAGGTGTAGGGCTGGTGGTGGGTTTCCGTTCCGGGCTAGGGTTAGGGTTAGGGAACGGCAAGGCTTAGGGTACAGGTGAGGGTACGGAAACGTGGGAGGGTCAGGCTACGTGCTGATGCACGGGTCAGTGCCAGCGTACGGGCCAGGAGTAGGCTACGGCTTGGGGGTCAGGTGTAGGGCTGGTGGTGGGTTTCCGTTCCGGGCTAGGGTTAGGGTTAGGGAACGGCAAGGCTTAGGGCACAGGTGAGGGTACGGAAACGTGGGAGGGTCAGGCTACGTGCTGACGCACGGGTCAGTGCCAGCGTACGGGCCAGGAGTAGGCTACGGCGTAGGGTAAGGTGTAGGGCTGGTAGTGGGTTTCCGTTCCGTGCTAGGGTTAGGGTTAGGGAACGGCAAGGTTTAGAGCACAGGTGAGGGTACGGAAACGAGGGAGGGTCAGGCTACGTGCTGACGCACGGGTCAGTGCCAGTGTACGGGCCAGGAGTAGGCTACGGCTTGGGGGTAAGGTGTAGGGCTGGCGGTGGTTTTCCGTTCCGGCTAGAGTTAGGGTTAGGGAACGGCAAGGCTTAGGGCATAGGTGAGGGCACGGAAACGTGGGAGGGTCAGGCTACGTGCTGACGCACGGGTCAGTGCCAGCGTACGGGCCAGGAGTAGGCTACGGCTTGGGGGTAAGTTGTAGGGCTGGTGGTGGGTTACCGTTCCGGGCTAGGGTTAGGGTTAGGGAACGGAAGGCTTAGGGCACAGGTGAGGGTACGGAAACGTGGGAGGGTCACGCTACGTGCTGACGCACGGGTCAGTGCCAGCGTACGGGCCAGGAGTAGGCTACGGCGTAGGGTAAGGTGTAGGGCTGGTGGTGGGTTTCCGTTCCGGGCTAGGGTTAGGGTTAGGGAACGGCAAGGCTTAGGGCACAGGTGAGCGTATGGAAACGTGGGAGGGTCAGGCTACGTGGTGACGCACGGGTCAGTGCCAGCGTACGGGCCAGGAGTAGGCTAAGGTGTAGGTTAAGGTGTAGGGCTGGTGGTGGGTTTCCATTCCGGGCTAGGGTTAGGGTTAGGGAACGGCAAGGCTTAGGGCACAGGTGAGGGTACGGAAACGTGGGAGGGTCAGGCTACGTGCTGATGCACGGGTCAGTGCCAGCGTACCGGCCAGGTATAGGCTACGGCTTGTGGGTAAGGTGTAGGGCTGGTGGTGGGTTTCCGTTCCGGGCTAGGGTTAGGGTTAGGGAACGGCAAGGCTTAGGGCACAGGTGAGGGTACGGAAACGTGGGAGGGTCAGGCTACGTGCTGACTCACGGGTCAGTGCCAGCGTACGGGCCAGGAGTAGGCTACGGCTTGGGGGTAAGGTGTAGGGCTGGTGGTGGGTTTCCGTTCCGGGCTAGGGTTAGGGTTAGGGAACGGCAACGCTTAGGGCACAGGTGAGGGTACGGAAACGTGGGAGGGTCAGGCTACGTGCTGACGCACGGGTCAGTGCCAGCGTACGGGCCAGGAGTAGGCTACAGCTTGGGGGCAAGTTGTAGGGCTGGTGGTGGGTTTCCGTTCCGGGCTAGGGTTAGGGTTAGGGAACGGCAAGGCTTAGGGCACAGGTGAGGGTACGGAAACGTGGGAGGGTCAGGCTACGTGCTGATGCACGGGTCAGTGCCAGCGTACGGGCCAGGAGTAGGCTACGGCGTAGAGTAAGGTGTAGGGCTGGTGGTGGGTTTCCGTTCCGGGCTAGGGTTAGGGTTAGGGAACGGCAAGGCTTAGGGCACAGGTGAGGGTATGGAAACGTGGGAGGGTCAGGCTACGTGGTGACGCACGGGTCAGTGCCAGCGTACGGGCCAGGAGTATGCTAAGGTGTAGGGTAAGGTGTAGGGCTGGTGGTGGGTTTCCATTCCGGGCTAGGGTTAGGGTTAGGGAACGGCAAGGCTTAGGGCACAGGTGAGGGTATGGAAACGTGGGAGGGTCAGGCTACGTGCTGATGCACGGGTCAGTGCCAGCGTACCGGCCAGGTGTAGGCTACGGCTTGTGGGTAAGGTGTAGGGCTGGTGGTGGGTTTCCGTTCCGGGCTAGGGTTAGGGTTAGGGAACGGCAAGGCTTAGGGCACAGGTGAGGGTACGGAAACGTGGGAGGGTCAGGCTACGTGCTGACGCACGGGTCAGTGCCAGCGTACGGGCCAGGAGTAGGCTACGGCTTGGGGGTAAGGTGTAGGGCTGGTGGTGGGTTTCCGTTCCCGGCTAGGGTTAGGGTTAGGGAACGGCAAGGCTTAGGGCACAGGTGAGGGTACGGAAACGTGGGAGGGTCAGGCTACGTGCTGATGCACGGGTCAGTGCCAGCGTACGGGCCAGGAGTAGGCTACAGCTTGTGGGTAAGTTGTAGGGCTGGTAGTGGGTTTCCGTTCCGTGCTAGGGTTAGGGTCAGGGAACGGCAAGGTTTAGAGCACAGGTGAGGGTACGGAAACGTGGGAGGGTCAGGCTACGTGCTGACGCACGGGTCAGTGCCAGCGTACGGGCCAGGAGTAGGCTACGGCTTGGAGGTAAGGTGTAGGGCTGGCGGTGGTTTTCCGTTCCGGCTAGAGTTAGGGTTAGGGAACGGCAAGGCTTAGGGCACAGGTGAGGTTATGGAAACGTGGGAGGGTCAGGCTACGTGCTGACGCATGGGTCAGTGCCAGCGTATGGGCCAGGAGTAGGCTACGGCTTGGGGGTAAGTTGTAGGGCTGGTGGTGGGTTTCCGTTCCGGGCTAGGGTTGGGGTTAGGGAACGGCAAGTCTTAGGGCACAGGTGAGGGTACGGAAACGTGGGAGGGTCAGGCTACGTGCTGACGCACGGGTCAGTGCCAGCGTACGGGCCAGGAGTAGGCTACGGCGTAGGGTAAGGTGTAGGGCTGGTGGTGGGTTTCCGTTCCGGGCTAGGGTTAGGGTTAGGGAACGGCAAGGCTTAGGGCATAGGTGAGGGTATGGAAACGTGGGAGGGTCAGGCTACGTGGTGACGAACGGGTCAGTGCCACCGTACGGGCCAGGAGTAGGCTAAGGTGTAGGGTAAGGTGTAGGGCTGGTGGTGGGTTTCCGTTCCGGGCTAGGGTTAGGGTTAGGGAACGGCAAGGCTTAGTGCACAGGTGAGGGTACAGAAACGTGGGAGGGTCAGGCTATGTGCTGATGCACGGGTCAGTGCCAGCGTACCGGCCAGGTGTAAGCTACGGCGTAGGGTAAGGTGTAGGGCTGGTGGTGGGTTTCCGTTCCGGGCTAGGGTTAGGGTTAGGGAACGGCAAGGCTTAGGGCACAGGTGAGGGTACGGAAACGTGGGAGGGTCAGGCTACGTGCTGACGCACGGGTCAGTGCCAGCGTACCGGCCAGGTATAGGCTACGGCTTGTGGGTAAGGTGTAGGGCTGGTGGTGAGTTTCCGTTCCGGTCTAGGGTTAGGGTTAGGGAACGGCAAGGCTTAGGGTACATGTGAGGGTACGGAAACGTGGGAGGGTCAGGCTACGTGCTGACGCACGGATCAGTGCCAGCGTACGGGCCAGGAGTAGGCTACGGCTTGGGGGTAAGTTGTAGGGCTGGTGGTGGGTTACCGTTCCGGGCTAGGGTTAGGGTTAGGGAACGGAAGGCTTAGGGTACAGGTGAGGGTACGGAAACGTGGGAGGGTCAGGCTACGTGCTGATGCACGGGTCAGTGCCAGTGTACGGGCCAGGAGTAGGCTACGGCTTGGGGGTAAGGTGTAGGGCTGGCGGTGGTTTTCCGTTCCGGCTAGAGTTAGGGTTATGGAACGGCAAGGCTTAGGGCACAGGTGAGGGTATGGAAACGTGGGAGGGTCAGGCTACGTGGTGACGCACGGGTCAGTGCCAGCGTACGGGCCAGGAGTATGCTAAGGTGTAGGTTAAGGTGTAGGGCTGGTGGTGGGTTTCCATTCCGGGCTAGGGTTAGGGTTAGGGAACGGCAAGGCTTAGGGCACAGGTGAGGGTACGGAAACGTGGGAGGGTCAGGCTACGTGCTGATGCACGGGTCAGTGCCAGCGTACCGGCCAGGTATAGGCTACGGCTTGTGGGTAAGGTGTAGGGCTGGTGGTGGGTTTCCGTTCCGGGCTAGGGTTAGGGTTAGGGAACGGCAAGGCTTAGGGCACAGGTGAGGGTACGGAAACGTGGGAGGGTCAGGCTACGTGCTGATGCACGGGTCAGTGCCAGCGTACATGCCAGGAGTAGGCTACGGTGTAGGGTAAGGTGTAGGGCTGGTGGTGGGTTTCCGTTCCGTGCTAGGGTTAGGGTTAGGGAACGGCAAGGCTTAGGGCACAGGTGAGGGTACGGAAACGTGGGAGGGTCAGGCTACGTGCTGACGCACGGGTCAGTGCCAGCGTACGGGCCAGGAGTAGGCTACGGCGTAGAGTAAGGTGTAGGGCTGGTGGTGGGTTTCCGTTCCGGGCTAGGGTTAGGGTTAGGGAACGGCAAGGCTTAGGGCACAGGTGAGGGTATGGAAACGTGGGAGGGTCAGGCTACGTGGTGACGCACGGGTCAGTGCCAGTGTACGGGCCAGGAGTATGCTAAGGTGTAGCGTAAGGTGTAGGGCTGGTGGTGGGTTTCCATTCCGGGCTAGGGTTAGGGTTAGGGAACGGCAAGGCTTAGGGCACAGGTGAGGGTACGGAAACGTGGGAGGGTCAGGCTACGTGCTGATGCACGGGTCAGTGCCAGCGTACCGGCCAGGTGTAGGCTACGGCTTGTGGGTAAGGTGTAGGGCTGGTGGTGGGTTTCCGTTCCGGGCTAGGGTTAGGGTTAGGGAACGGCAAGGCTTAGGGCACAGGTGAGGGTACGGAAACGTGGGAGGGTCAGGCTACGTGCTGACGCACGGGTCAGTGCCAGCGTAAGGGCCAGGAGTAGGCTACGGCTTGGGGGTAAGGTGTAGGGCTGGTGGTGGGTTTCCGTTCCCGGCTAGGGTTAGGGTTAGGGAACGGCAAGGCTTAGGGCACAGGTGAGGGTACGGAAACGTGGGAGGGTCAGGCTACGTGCTGACGCACGGGTCAGTGCCAGCGTACGGCCCAGGAGTAGGCTATAGCTTGTGGGTAAGTTGTATGGCTGGTGGTGGGTTTCCGTTCCGGGCTAGGGTTAGGGTTAGGGAATGGCAAGGCTTAGGGCACAGGTGAGGGTACGGAAACGTGGGAGGGTCAGGCTACGTGCTGATGCACGGGTCAGTGCCAGCGTATGGGCCAGGAGTAGGCTACGGTGTAGGGTAAGGTGTAGGGCTGGTGGTGGGTTTCCGTTCCGTGCTAGGGTTAGGGTTAGGGAACGGCAAGGCTTATGGCACAGGTGAGGGTACGGAAACGTAGGAGGGTCAGGCTACGTGCTGACGCACGAGTCAGTGCCAGCGTACGGGCCAGGAGTAGGCTACGGCGTAGAGTAAGGTGTAGGGCTGGTGGTGGGTTTCCGTTCCGGGCTAGGGTTAGGGTTAGGGAACGGCAAGGCTTAGGGCACAGGTGAGGGTACGGAAACGTGGGAGGGTCAGGCTATGTGCTGACGCACGGGTCAGTGCCAGCGTACCGGCCAGGTATAGGCTACGGCTTGTGGGTAAGGTGTAGGGCTGGTGGTGGGTTTCCGTTTCGGGCTAGGGTTAGGGTTAGGGAACGGCAAGGCTTAGGGCACAGGTGAGGGTACGGAAACGTGGGAGGGTCAGGCTACGTGCTGACGCACGGGTCAGTGCCAGTGTACGGGCCAGGAGTAGGCTACGGCTTGGGGGTAAGTTGTATGGCTGGTGGTGGGTTTCCGTTACGGGCTAGGGTTAGGGTTAGGGAACGGCAAGGCTTAGGGCACAGGTGAGGGTACGGAAACGTGGGAGGGTCAGGCTACGTGCTGACGCACGGGTCAGTGCCAGCGTACGGGCCAGGAGTAGGCTACGGCTTGGGGGTAAGGTGTAGGGCTGGTGGTGGGTTTCCGTTCCGGGCTAGGGTTAGGGTTAGGGAACGGCAAGGCTTAGGGCACAGGTGAGGGTACGGAAACGTGGGAGTGTCAGGCTACGTTCTGACGCAAGGGTCAGTCCAGGGTACGGGCCAGGAGTAGGCTACGGCTTGGGGGTAAGTTGTAGGGCTGGTGGTGGGTTTCCGTTCCGGGCTAGGGTTAGGGTTAGGGAACGGCAAGGCTTAGGGCACAGGTGAGGGTACGGAAACGTGGGAGGGTCAGGCTACGTGCTGACGCACGGGTCAGTGCCAGCGTACGGGCCAGGAGTAGGCTACGGCTTGGGGGTCAGGTGTAGGGCTGGTGGTGGGTTTCCGTTCCGGGCTAGGGTTAGGGTTAGGGAACGGCAAGGCTTAGGGCACAGGTGAGGGTACGGAAACGTGGGAGCGTCAGGCTACGTGCTGACGCACGGGTCAGTGCCAGCGTACGGGCCAGGAGTAGGCTACGGCGTAGGGTAAGGTGTAGGGCTGTTGGTGGGTTTCCGTTCCGGGCTAGGGTTAGGGTTAGGGAACGGCAAGGCTTAGGGCACAGGTGAGGGTACGGAAACGTGGGAGGGTCAGGCTACGTGCTGACTCACGGGTCAGTGCCAGCGTACGGGCCAGGAGTAGGCTACGGCTTGGGGGTAAGTTGTAGGGCTGGTGGTGGGTTTCCGTTCCGGGCTAGGGTTAGGGTTAGGGAACGGCAAGGGTTAGGGCACAGGTGAGGGTACGGAAACGTAGGAGGGTCAGGCTACGTGCTGACGCACGGGTCAGTGCCAGCGTACGGGCCAGGAGTAGGCTACGGCGTAGGGTAAGGTGTAGGGCTGGTGGTGGGTTTCCGTTCCGGGCTAGGGTTAGGGTTAGGGAACGGCAAGGCTTAGGGCACAGGTGAGGGTACGGAAACGTGGGAGGGTCAGGCTACGTGCTGACGCATGGGTCAGTGCCAGCGTACCGGCCAGGTATAGGCTACGGCTTGTGGGTAAGTTGTAGGGCTCGTGGTGGGTTTCCGTTCCGGGCTAGGGTTAGGGTTAGGGAAAGGCAAGGCTTAGGGCACAGGTGAGGGTACGGAAACGTGGGAGGGTCAGGCTACGTGCTGACGCACGCGTCAGTGCCAGCGTACCGGCCAGGAGTCGGCTACGGCTTGGGGGTAAGTTGTAGGGCTGGTGGTTGGTTTCCGTTCCGGGCTAGGGTTAGGGTTAGGGAACGGCAAGGCTTAGGGCACAGGTGAGGGTACGGAAACGTGGGAGGGTCAGGCTACGTGCTGACGCACGGGTCAGTGCCAGCGTACGGGCCAGGAGTAGGCTACGGTGTAGGGTAAGGTCTAGGGCTGGTGGTGGGTTTCCGTTCCGTGCTAGGGTTAGGGTTAGGGAACGACAAGACTTAGGGCACAGGTGAGGGTACGGAAACGTGGGAGGGTCAGGCTACGTGCGGACGCACGGGTCAGTGCCAGCGTACACGCCAGGAGTAGGCTACGGCTTGGGGGTAAGGTGTAGGGCTGGTGGTGGATTTCCGTTCCGGGCTAGGGTTAGGGTTAGGGAACGGCAAGGCTTAGGGCACAGGTGAGTGTACGGAAACGTGGGAGGGTCAGGCTACGTGCTGACGCACGGGTCAGTGCCAGCGTACGGGCCAGGAGTAGGCTACGTCTTGGGGGTAAGTTGTAGGGCTGGTGGTGGGTTTCTGTTCCGGGCTAGGGTTAGGGTTAGGGAACGGCAAGGCTTAGGGCACAGGTTAGGGTACAGAAACGTGGGAGGGTCAGGCTACGTGCTGACGCACGGGTCAGTGCCAGCGTACGGGCCAGGAGTAGGCTACGGCTTGGGGGTAAGGTGTAGGGCTGGTGGTGGGTTTCCGTTCCGGGCTAGGGTTAGGGTTAGGGAACGGCAAGGCTTAGGGCACAGGTGAGGGTACGGAAACGTGGGAGGGTCAGGCTACGTGCTGACGCACGGGTCAGTGCCAGCGTACGGGCCAGGAGTAGGCTACGGTGTAGGGTAAGGTGTAGGGCTGGTGGTGGGTTTCCGTTCCGTGCTAGGGTTAGGGTTAGGGAACGACAAGGCTTAGGGCACAGGTGAGGGTACGGAAACGTGGGAGGGTCAGGCTACGTGCTGACGCACGGGTCAGTGCCAGCGTACACGCAGGAGTAGGCTACGGCTTGGGGGTAAGATGTAGGGCTGGTGGTGGGTTTCCGTTCCGGGCTAGGGTTAGGGTTAGGGAACGGCAAGGCTTAGGGCACAGGTGAGTGTACGGAAACGTGGGAGGGTCAGGCTACGTGCTGACGCACGGGTCAGTGCCAGCGTACGGGCCAGGAGTAGGCTACGGCTTGGGGGTAAGTTGTAGGGCTGGTGGTGGGTTACCGTTCCGGGCTAGGGTTAGGGTTAGGGAACGGAAGGCTTAGGGTACAGGTGAGGGTACGGAAACGTGGGAGGGTCAGGCTACGTGCTGATGCACGGGTCAGTGCCAGCGTACGGGCCAGGAGTAGGCTACGGCTTGGGGGTCAGGTGTAGGGCTGGTGGTGGGTTTCCATTCCGGGCTAGCGTTAGGGTTAGGGAACGGCAAGGCTTAGGGCACAGGTGAGGGTACGGAAACGTGGGAGGGTCAGGCTACGTGCTGACGCATGGGTCAGTGCCAGCGTACGGGCCAGGAGTAGGCTACGGCGTAGGGTAAGGTGTAGGGCTGGTAGTGGGTTTCCGTTCCGTGCTAGGGTTAGGGTTAGGGAACGGCAAGGTTTAGAGCACAGGTGAGGGTACGGAAACGAGGGAGGGTCAGGCTACGTGCTGACGCACGGGTCAGTGCCAGTGTACGGGCCAGGAGTAGGCTACGGCTTGGGGGTAAGGTGTAGGGCTGGCGGTGGTTTTCCGTTCCGGCTAGAGTTAGGGTTAGGGAACGGCAAGGCTTAGGGCACAGGTGAGGGCACGGAAACGTGGGAGGGTCAGGCTACGTGCTGACGCACGGGTCAGTGCCAGCGTACGGGCCAGGAGTAGGCTACGGCTTGGGGGTAAGTTGTATGGCTGGTGGTGGGTTACCGTTCCGGCCTAGGGTTAGGGTTAGGGAACGGAAGGCTTAGGGCACAGGTGAGGGTACGGAAACGTGGGAGGGTCAGGCTACGTGCTGACGCACGGGTCAGTGCCAGCGTACGGGCCAGGAGTAGGCTACGGCGTATGGTAAGGTGTAGGGCTGGTGGTGGGTTTCCGTTCCGGGCTAGGGTTAGGGTTAGGGAACGGCAAGGCTTAGGGCACAGGTGAGGGTATGGAAACGTGGGAGGGTCAGGCTACGTGGTGACGCACGGGTCAGTGCCAGCGTACGGGCCAGGAGTATGCTAAGGTGTAGGTTAAGGTGTAGGGCTGGTGGTGGGTTTCCATTCCGGGCTAGGGTTAGGGTTAGGGAACGGCAAGGCTTAGGGCACAGGTGAGGGTACGGAAACGTGGGAGGGTCAGGCTACGTGCTGATGCACGGGTCAGTGCCAGCGTACCGGCCAGGTATAGGCTACGGCTTGTGGGTAAGGTGTAGGGCTGTTGGTGGGTTTCCATTCCGGGCTAGGGTTAGGGTTAGGGAACGGCAAGGCTTAGGGCACAGGTGAGGGTACGGAAACGTGGGAGGGTCAGGCTACGTGCTGACGCACGGGTCAGTGCCAGCGTACGGGCCAGGAGTAGGCTTCGGCTTGTGGGTAAGGTGTAGGGCTGGTGGTGGGTTTCCGTTCCGGGCTAGGGTTAGGGTTAGGGAACGGCAAGGCTTAGGGCACAGGTGAGGGTACGGAAACGTGGGAGGGTCAGGCTACGTGCTGACGCACGGGTCAGTGCCAGCGTACGGGCCAGGAGTAGGCTACAGCTTGGGGGCAAGTTGTAGGGCTGGTGGTGGGTTTCCGTTCCGGGCTAGGGTTAGGGTTAGGGAACGGCAAGGCTTAGGGCACAGGTGAGGGTACGGAAACGTGGGAGGGTCAGGCTACGTGCTGATGCACGGGTCAGTGCCAGCGTACGGGCCAGGAGTAGGCTACGGTGTAGGGTAAGGTGTAGGGCTGGTGGTGGGTTTCCGTTCCGTGCTAGGGTTAGGGTTAGGGAACGGCAAGGCTTAGGGCACAGGTGAGGGTACGGAAACGTGGGAGGGTCAGGCTACGTGCTGACGCACGGGTCAGTGCCAGCGTACGGGCCAGGAGTAGGCTACGGCTTGGGGGTAAGGTGTAGGGCTGGTGGTGGGTTTCCGTTCCGGGCTAGGGTTAGGGTTAGGGAACGGCAAGGCTTAGGGCACAGGTGAGGGTATGGAAACGTGGGAGGGTCAGGCTACGTGGTGACGCACGGGTCAGTGCCAGTGTACGGGCCAGGAGTATGCTAAGGTGTAGCGTAAGGTGTAGGGCTGGTGGTGGGTTTCCATTCCGGGCTAGGGTTAGGGTTAGGGAACGGCAAGGCTTAGGGCACAGGTGAGGGTACGGAAACGTGGGAGGGTCAGGCTACGTGCTGATGCACGGGTCAGTGCCAGCGTACCGGCCAGGTGTAGGCTACGGCTTGTGGGTAAGGTGTAGGGCTGGTGGTGGGTTTCCGTTCCGGGCTAGGGTTAGGGTTAGGGAACGGCAAGGCTTAGGGCACAGGTGAGGGTACGGAAACGTGGGAGGGTCAGGCTACGTGCTGACGCACGGGTCAGTGCCAGCGTAAGGGCCAGGAGTAGGCTACGGCTTGGGGGTAAGGTGTAGGGCTGGTGGTGGGTTTCCGTTCCCGGCTAGGGTTAGGGTTAGGGAACGGCAAGGCTTAGGGCACAGGTGAGGGTACGGAAACGTGGGAGGGTCAGGCTACGTGCTGACGCACGGGTCAGTGCCAGCGTACGGGCCAGGAGTAGGCTACAGCTTGTGGGTAAGTTGTATGGCTGCTGGTGGGTTTCCGTTCCGGGCTAGGGTTAGGGTTAGGGAACGGCAAGGCTTAGGGCACAGGTGAGGGTACGGAAACGTGGGAGGGTCAGGCTACGTGCTGATGCACGGGTCAGTGCCAGCGTATGGGCCAGGAGTAGGCTACGGTGTAGGCTAAGGTGTAGGGCTGGTGGTGGGTTTCCGTTCCGTGCTAGGGTTAGGGTTAGGGAACGGCAAGGCTTAGGGCACAGGTGAGGGTACGGAAACGTAGGAGGGTCAGGCTACGTGCTGACGCACGAGTCAGTGCCAGCGTACGGGCCAGGAGTAGGCTACGGCGTAGAGTAAGGTGTAGGGCTGGTGGTGGGTTTCCGTTCCGGGCTAGGGTTAGGGTTAGGGAACGGCAAGGCTTAGGGCACAGGTGAGGGTACGGAAACGTGGGAGGGTCAGGCTACGTGCTGACGCACGGGTCAGTGCCAGCGTACCGGCCAGGAGTCGGCTACGGCTTGGGGGTAAGTTGTAGGGCTGGTGGTGGGTTTCCGTTCCGGGCTAGGGTTAGGGTTAGGTAACGGCAAGGCTTAGGGCACAGGTGAGGGTACGGAAACGTGGGAGGGTCAGGCTACGTGCTGACGCACGGGTCAGTGCCAGCGTACGGGCCAGGAGTAGGCTACGGTGTAGGGTAAGGTCTAGGGCTGGTGGTGGGTTTCCGTTCCGTGCTAGGGTTAGGGTTAGGGAACGACAAGTCTTAGGGCACAGGTGAGGGTAAGGAAACGTGGGAGGGTCAGGCTACGTGCTGACGCACGGGTCAGTGACAGCGTACACGCCAGGAGTAGGCTACGGCTTGGTGGTAAGGTGTAGGGCTGGTGGTGGATTTCCGTTCCAGGCTAGGGTTAGGGTTAGGGAACGGCAAGGCTTAGGGCACAGGTGAGTGTACGGAAACGTGGGAGGGTCAGGCTACGTGCTGACGCACGGGTCAGTGCCAGCGTACGGGCCAGGAGTAGGCTACGGCTTGGGGGTAAGTTGTAGGGCTGGTGGTGGGTTTCTGTTCCGGGCTAGGGTTAGGGTTAGGGAACGGCAAGGCTTAGGGCACAGGTTAGGGTACAGAAACGTGGGAGGGTCAGGCTACGTGCTGACGCATGGGTCAGTGCCAGCGTACGGGCCAGGAGTAGGCTACGGCTTGGGGGTAAGTTGTAGGGCTGGTGGTGGGTTTCCGTTCCGGGCTAGGGTTGGGGTTAGGGAACGGCAAGTCTTAGGGCACAGGTGAGGGTACGGAAACGTGGGAGGGTCAGGCTACGTGCTGACGCACAGGTCAGTGCCAGCGTACGGGCCAGGAGTAGGCTACGGCGTAGGGTAAGGTGCAGGGCTGGTGGTGGGTTTGCGTTCCGGGCTAGGGTTAGGGTTAGGGAACGGCAAGGCTTAGGGCATAGGTGAGGGTATGGAAACGTGGGAGGGTCAGGCTACGTGGTGACGAACGTGTCAGTGCCAGCGTACGGGCCAGGAGTAGGCTAAGGTGTAGGGTAAGGTGTAGGGCTGGTGGTGGGTTTCCGTTCCGGGCTAGGGTTAGGGTTAGGGAACGGCAAGGCTTAGAGCACAGGTGAGGGTACAGAAACGTGGGAGGGTCAGGCTACGTGCTGATGCACGGGTTAGTGCCAGCGTACCGGCCAGGTGTAAGCTACGGCGTAGGGTAAGGTGTAGGGCTGGTGGTGGGTTTCCTTTCCGGGCTAGGGTTAGGGTTAGGGAACGGCAAGGCTTAGGGCACAGGTGAGGGTACGGAAACGTGGGAGGGTCAGGCTACGTGCTGACGCACGGGTCAGTGCCAGCGTACCGGCCAGGTATAGGCTACGGCTTGTGGGTAAGGTGTAGGGCTGGTGGTGAGTTTCCGTTCCGGGCTAGGGTTAGGGTTAGGGAACGGCAAGGCTTAGGGTACAGGTGAGGGTACGGAAACGTGGGAGGGTCAGGCTACGTGCTGACGCACGGGTCAGTGCCAGCGTACCGGCCAGGAGTAGGCTACGGCTTGGGGGTAAGGTGTAGGGCTGGTGGTGGGTTTCCGTTCCGGGCTAGGGTTAGGGTTAGGGAACGGCAAGGCTTAGGGCACAGGTGAGGGTACGGAAACGTGGGAGGGTCAGGCTACGTGCTGACGCACGGGTCAGTGCCAGCGTACGGGCCAGGAGTAGGCTACGGTGTAGGGTAAGGTGTAGGGCTGGTGGTGGGTTTCCGTTCCGTGCTAGGGTTAGGGTTAGGGAACGACAAGGCTTAGGGCACAGGTGAGGGTACGGAAACGTGGGAGGGTCAGGCTACGTGCTGACGCACGGGTCAGTGCCAGCGTACACGCAGGAGTAGGCTACGGCTTGGGGGTAAGGTGTAGGGCTGGTGGTGGGTTTCCGTTCCGGGCTAGGGTTAGGGTTAGGGAACGGCAAGGCTTAGGGCACAGGTGAGTGTACGGAAACGTGGGAGGGTCAGGCTACGTGCTGACGCACGGGTCAGTGCCAGCGTACGGGCCAGGAGTAGGCTACGGCTTGGGGGTAAGTTGTAGGGCTGGTGGTGGGTTACCGTTCCGGGCTAGGGTTAGGGTTAGGGAACGGAAGGCTTAGGGTACAGGTGAGGGTACGGAAACGTGGGAGGGTCAGGCTACGTGCTGATGCACGGGTCAGTGCCAGCGTACGGGCCAGGAGTAGGCTACGGCTTGGGGGTCAGGTGTAGGGCTGGTGGTGGGTTTCCTTTCCGGGCTAGCGTTAGGGTTAGGGAACGGCAAGGCTTAGGGCACAGGTGAGGGTACGGAAACGTGGGAGGGTCAGGCTACGTGCTGACGCACGGGTCAGTGCCAGCGTACGGGCCAGGAGTAGGCTACGGCGTAGGGTAAGGTGTAGGGCTGGTAGTGGGTTTCCGTTCCGTGCTAGGGTTAGGGTTAGGGAACGGCAAGGTTTAGAGCACAGGTGAGGGTACGGAAACGAGGGAGGGTCAGGCTACGTGCTGACGCACGGGTCAGTGCCAGCGTACGGGCCAGGAGTAGGCTACGGCGTAGAGTAAGGTGTAGGGCTGGTGGTGGGTTTCCGTTCCGGGCTAGGGTTAGGGTTAGGGAACGGCAAGGCTTAGGGCACAGGTGAGGGTACGGAAACGTGGGAGGGTCAGGCTATGTGCTGACGCACGGGTCAGTGCCAGCGTACCGGCCAGGTATAGGCTACGGCTTGTGGGTAAGGTGTAGGGCTGGTGGTGGGTTTCCGTTTCGGGCTAGGGTTAGGGTTAGGGAACGGCAAGGCTTAGGGCACAGGTGAGGGTACGGAAACGTGGGAGGGTCAGGCTACGTGCTGACGCACGGGTCAGTGCCAGCGTACCGGCCAGGAGTAGGCTACAGCTTGGGGGTAAGTTGTAGGGCTGGTGGTGGGTTTCCGTTCCGTGCTAGGGTTAGGGTTAGGGAACGGCAAGGCTTAGGGCACAGGTGAGGGTACGGAAACGTGGGAGGGTCAGGCTACGTGCTGACGCACGGGTCAGTGCCAGCGTACGGGCCAGGAGTAGGCTACGGTGTAGGGTAAGGTATAGGGCTGGTGGTGGGTTTCCGTTCCGTGCTAGGTTTAGGGTTAGGGAACGAGAAGGCTTAGGGCACAGGTGAGGGTACGGAAACGTGGGAGGGTCAGGCTACGTGCTGACGCACGGGTCAGTGCCAGCGTACACGCCAGGAGTAGGCTACGGCTTGGGGGTAAGGTGTAGGGCTGGTGGTGGATTTCCGTTCCGGGCTAGGGTTAGGGTTAGGGAACGGCAAGGCTTAGGGCACAGGTGAGGGTACGGAAACGTGGGAGGGTCAGGCTACGTGCTGACGCACGGGTCAGTGCCAGCGTACGGGCCAGGAGTAGGCTACGGCTTGGGGGTAAGTTGTAGGGCTGGTGGTGGGTTTCTGTTCCGGGCTAGGGTTAGGGTTAGGGAACGGCAAGGCTTAGGGCACAGGTTAGGGTACAGAAACGTGGGAGGGTCAGGCTACGTGCTGACGCACGGGTCAGTGCCAGCGTACGGGCCAGGAGTAAGCTACGGCTTGGGGGTAAGGTGTAGGGCTTTTGGCGGGTTTCCTTTCCGGGCTAGGGTTAGGGTTAGGGAACGGCAAGGCTTAGGGCACAGGTGAGGGTACGGAAACTTGGGAGGGTCAGGCTACGTGCTGACGCACGGGTCAGTGCCAGCGTACGGGCCAGGAGTAGGCTACGGCGTAGGGTAAGGTGTAGGGCTGATGGTGGGTTTCCGTTCCGGGCTAGGGTTAGGGTTAGGGAACGGCAAGGCTTAGGGCACAGGTGAGGGTACGGAAACGTGGGAGGGTTAGGCTACGTGCTGACGCACGGTTCAGTGCCAGCGTACGGGCCAGGATTAGGCTACGGCGTAGGGTAAGGTGTAGGGCTGGTGGTGGGTTTCCGTTCCGGGCTAGGGTTAGGGTTAGGGAACGGCAAGGCTTAGGGCACAGGTGAGGGTACTGAAACGTGGGAGGGTCAGGCTACGTGCTGACGCACGGGTCAGTGCCAGCGTACGGGCCAGGAGTAGGGTACGGCTTAGGGGTAAGCTGTAGGGCTGGTGGTGGGTTTCTGTTCCGGGCTAGGGTTAGGGTTAGGGAACGGCAAGGCTTAGGGCACAGGTGAGGGTACGGAAACGTGGGAGGGTCAGGCTACGTGCTGACGCACGGGTCAGTGCCAGCGTACGGGCCTGGAGTAGGCTACGGCGTAGGGTAAGGTGTAGGGCTGGTGGTGGGTTTCCGTTCCGGGCTAGGGTTAGGGTTAGGGAACTGCAAGGCTTAGGGCACAGGTGAGGGTACGGAAACGTGGGAGGGTCAGGCTACGTGCTGACGCACGGGTCAGTGCCAGCGTACCGGCCAGGTGTAGGCTACGGCTTGTGGGTAAGGTGTAGGGCTGGTGGTGGGTTTCCGTTCCGGGCTAGGGTTAGGGTTAGGGAACGGCAAGGCTTACGGCACAGGTGAGGGTACGGAAACGTGGGAGGGTCAGGCTACGTGCTGACGCACGGGTCAGTGCCAGCGTACAGGCCAGGTGTAGGCTACGGCTTGGGGGTAAGGTGTAGGGCTGGTGGTGGGTTTCCGTTCCGGGCTAGGCTTAGGGTTAGGGAACGGCAAGGCTTAGGGCACAGGTGAGGGTACGTAAACGTGGGAGGGTCAGGCTACGTGCTGACGCACGGGTCAGTGCCAGCGTACGGGCCAGGATTAGGCTACGGCGTAGGGTAAGGTGTAGGGCTGGTGGTGGGTTTCCATTCCGGGCTAGGGTTAGGGTTAGGGAACGGCAAGGCTTAGGGTACAGGTGAGTGTACGGAAACGTGGGAGGGTCAGGCTACGTGCTGACTCACGGGTCAGTGCCAGCGTACGGGCCAGGAGTAGGGTACGGCTTGGGGGTAAGTTGTAGGGCTGGTGGTGGGTTTCTGTTCCGGGCTAGGGTTAGGGTTAGGGAACGGCAAGGCTTAGGGCACAGGTGAGGGTACGGAAACGTGGGAGGGTCAGGCTAAATGCTGACGCACGGGTCAGTGCCAGCATACCGGCCAGGTGTAGATTACGGCTTGTGGTTAAGGTGTAGGGCTGGTGGTGTGTTTCCGTTCCGGGCTAGGGTTAGGGTTAGGGAACGGCAAGGCTTAGGGCACAGGTGAGGGTATGGAAACGTGGGAGGGTCAGGCTACGTGCTGACGCACGGGTCAGTGCCAGCGTACCGGCCAGGTGTAGGCTACGGTTTCTGGGTAAGGTGTAGGGCTGGTGGTGGGTTTCCGTTCTGGGCTAGGGTTAGGGTTAGGGAACGGCAAGGCTTAGGGCACAGGTGAGGGTACGGAAACGTGGGAGGGTCAGGCTACGTGCTGATGCACGGGTCAGTGCCAGCGTATGGGCCAGGAGTAGGCTACGGTGTAGGGTAAGGTGTAGGGCTGGTGGTGGGTTTCCGTTCCGTGCTAGGGTTAGGGTTAGGGAACGGCAAGGCTTAGGGCACAGGTGAGGGTACGGAAACGTAGGAGGGTCAGGCTACGTGCTGACGCACGAGTCAGTGCCAGCGTACGGGCCAGGAGTAGGCTACGGCGTAGAGTAAGGTGTAGGGCTGGTGGTGGGTTTCCGTTCCGGGCTAGGGTTAGGGTTAGGGAACGGCAAGGCTTAGGGCACAGGTGAGGGTACGGAAACGTGGGAGGGTCAGGCTATGTGCTGACGCACGGGTCAGTGCCAGCGTACCGGCCAGGTATAGGCTACGGCTTGTGGGTAAGGTGTAGGGCTGGTGGTGGGTTTCCGTTTCGGGCTAGGGTTAGGGTTAGGGAACGGCAAGGCTTAGGGCACAGGTGAGGGTACGGAAACGTGGGAGGGTCAGGCTACGTGCTGACGCACGGGTCAGTGCCAGTGTACGGGCCAGGAGTAGGCTACGGCTTGGGGGTAAGGTGTATGGCTGGTGGTGGGTTTCCGTTACGGGCTAGGGTTAGGGTTAGGGAACGGCAAGGCTTAGGGCACAGGTGAGGGTACGGAAACGTGGGAGGGTCAGGCTACGTGCTGACGCACGGGTCAGTGCCAGCGTACGGGCCAGGTGTAGGCTACGGCTTGGGGGTAAGGTGTAGGGCTGGTGGTGGGTTTCCGTTCCGGGCTAGGGTTAGGGTTAGGGAACGGCAAGGCTTAGGGCACAGGTGAGGGTACGGAAACGTGGGAGGGTCAGGCTACATGCTGACGCAAAGGTCAGTGCCAGCGTACGGGCCAGGAGTAGGCTATGGCTTGGGGGTAAGTTGTAGGGCTGGTGGTGGGTTTCCGTTCCGGGCTAGGGTTAGGGTTAGGGAACGGCAAGGCTTAGGGCACAGTGAGGGTACAGAAACGTGGGAGGGTCAGGCTACGTGCTGACGCACGGGTCAGTGCCAGCGTACGGGCCAGGAGTAGGCTACGGCTTGGGGGTAAGGTGTAGGGCTGGTGGTGGGTTTCCGTTCCGGGCTAGGGTTAGGGTTAGGGAACGGCAAGGCTTAGGGCACAGGTGAGGGTACGGAAACGTGGGAGGGTCAGGCTACGTGCTGACGCACGGGTCAGTGCCAGCGTACGGGCCAGGAGTAGGCTACGGCGTAGGGTAAGGTGTAGGGCTGGTGGTGGGATTCCGTTCCGGGCTAGGGTTAGGGTTAGGGAACGGCAAGGCTTAGGGCACAGGTGAGGGTACGGAAACGTGGGAGGGTCAGGCTACGTGCTGACTCACGGGTCAGTGCCAGCGTACGGGCCAGGAGTAGGCTACGGCTTGGGGGTAAGTTGTAGGGCTGGTGGTGGGTTTCCGTTCCGGGCTAGGGTTAGGGTTAGGGAACGGCAAGGCTTAGGGCACAGGTGAGGGTACGGAAACGTGGGAGGGTCAGGCTACGTGCTGACGCACGGGTCAGTGCCAGCGTACCGGCCAGGTATAGGCTACGGCTTGTGGGTAAGTTGTAGGGCTGGTGGTGGGTTTCCGTTCCGGGCTAGGGTTAGGGTTAGGGAACGGCAAGGCTTAGGGCACAGGTGAGGGTACGGAAACGTGGGAGGGTCAGGCTACGTGCTGACGCACGGGTCAGTGCCAGCGTACCGGCCAGGAGTAGGCTACGGCTTGGGGGTAAGTTGTAGGGCTGGTGGTGGGTTTCCGTTCCGGGCTAGGGTTAGGGTTAGGGAACGGCAAGGCTTAGGGCACAGGTGAGGGTACGGAAACGTGGGAGGGTCAGGCTACGTGCTGACGCACGGGTCAGTGCCAGCATACGGGCCAGGAGTAGGCTACGGCTTGGGGGTAAGTTGTAGGGCTGGTGGTGGGTTTCTGTTCCGGGCTAGGGTTAGGGTTAGGGAACGGCAAGGCTTAGGGCACAGGTTAGGGTACAGAAACGTGGGAGGGTCAGGCTACGTGCTGACGCACGGGTCAGTGCCAGCGTACGGGCCAGGAGTAGGCTACGGCTTGGGGGTAAGGTGTAGGGCTTTTGGTGGGTTTCCGTTCCGGGCTAGGGTTAGGGTTAGGGAACGGCAAGGCTTAGGGCACAGGTGAGGGTACGGAAACTTGGGAGGGTCAGGCTACGTGCTGACGCACGGGTCAGTGCCAGCGTACGGGCCAGGAGTAGGCTACGGCGTAGGGTAAGGTGTAGGGCTGATGGTGGGTTTCCGTTCCGGGCTAGGGTTAGGGTTAGGGAACGGCAAGGCTTAGGGCACAGGTGAGGGTACGGAAACGTGGGAGGGTCAGGCTACGTGCTGACGCACGGGTCAGTGCCAGCGTACGGGCCGGGAGTAGGGTACGGCTTGGGGTTAAGTTGTAGGGCTGGTGGTGGGTTTCCGTTCCGGGCTAGGGTTAGGGTTAGGGAACGGCAAGGCTTAGGGCACAGGTGAGGGTACGGAAACGTGGGAGGGTCAGGCTACGTGCTGACGCACGGGTCAGTGCCAGCGTACCGGCCAGGTATAGGCTACGGCTTGTGGGTAAGTTGTAGGGCTGGTGGTGGGTTTCCGTTCCGGGCTAGGGTTAGGGTTAGGGAACGGCAAGGCTTAGGGCACAGGTGAGGGTACGGAAACGTGGGAGGGTCAGGCTACGTGCTGACGCACGGGTTAGTGCCAGCGTACCGGCCAGGAGTAGGCTACGGCTTGGGGGTAAGTTGTAGGGCTGGTGGTGGGTTTCCGTTCCGGGCTAGGGTTAGGGTTAGGGAACGGCAAGGCTTAGGGCACAGGTGAGGGTACGGAAACGTGGGAGGGTCAGGCTACGTGCTGACGCACGGGTCAGTGCCAGCGTACGGGCCAAGAGTAGGCTACGGTGTAGGGTAAGGTCTAGGGCTGGTGGTGGGTTTCCGTTCCGTGCTAGGGTTAGGGTTAGGGAACGACAAGGCTTAGGGCACAGGTGAGGGTACGGAAACGTGGGAGGGTCAGGCTACGTGCTGACGCACGGGTCAGTGCCAGCGTACACGCCAGGAGTAGGCTACGGCTTGGGGGTAAGGTGTAGGGCTGGTGGTGGATTTCCGTTCCGGGCTAGGGTTAGGGTTAGGGAACGGCAAGGCTTAGGGCACAGGTGAGTGTACGGAAACGTGGGAGGGTCAGGCTACGTGCTGACGCACGGGTCAGTGCCAGCATACGGGCCAGGAGTAGGCTACGGCTTGGGGGTAAGTTGTAGGGCTGGTGGTGGGTTTCTGTTCCGGGCTAGGGTTAGGGTTAGGGAACGGCAAGGCTTAGGGCACAGGTTAGGGTACAGAAACGTGGGAGGGTCAGGCTACGTGCTGACGCACGGGTCAGTGCCAGCGTACGGGCCAGGAGTAGGCTACGGCTTGGGGGTAAGGTGTAGGGCTTTTGGTGGGTTTCCGTTCCGGGCTAGGGTTAGGGTTAGGGAACGGCAAGGCTTAGGGCACAGGTGAGGGTACGGAAACTTGGGAGGGTCAGGCTACGTGCTGACGCACGGGTCAGTGCCAGCGTACGGGCCAGGAGTAGGCTACGGCGTAGGGTAAGGTGTAGGGCTGATGGTGGGTTTCCGTTCCGGGCTAGGGTTAGGGTTAGGGAACGGCAAGGCTTAGGGCACAGGTGAGGGTACGGAAACGTGGGAGGGTCAGGCTACGTGCTGATGCACGGGTCAGTGCCAGCGTATGGGCCAGGATTAGGCTACGGCGTAGGGTAAGGTGTAGGGCTGGTGGTGGGTTTCCGTTCCGGGCTAGGGTTAGGGTAAGGGAACGGCAAGGCTTAGGGCACAGGTGAGGGTACGGAAACGTGGGAGGGTCAGGCTACGTGCTGACGCACGGGTCAGTGCCAGCGTACGGGCCGGGAGTAGGGTACGGCTTGGGGGTAAGTTGTAGGGCTGGTGGTGGGTTTCTGTTCCGGGCTAGGGTTAGGGTTAGGGAACGGCAAGGCTTAGGGCACAGGTGAGGGTACGGAAACGTGGGAGGGTCAGGCTACGTGCTGACGCACGGGTCAGTGCCAGCGTACGGGCCTGGAGTAGGCTACGGCGTAGGGTAAGGTGTAGGGCTGGTGGTGGGTTTCCGTTCCGGGCTAGGGTTAGGGTTAGGGAACGGCAAGGCTTACGGCACAGGTGAGGGTACGGAAACGTGGGAGGGTCAGGCTACGTGCTGACGCACGGGTCAGTGCCAGCGTACCGGCCTGGTGTAGGCTACGGATTGTGGGTAAGGTGTAGGGCTGGTGGTGGGTTTCCGTTCCGGGCTAGGGTTAGGGTTAGGGAACGGCAAGGCTTACGGCACAGGTGAGGGTACGGAAACGTGGGAGGGTCAGGCTACGTGCTGACGCACGGGTCAGTGCCAGCGTACAGGCCAGGTGTAGGCTACGGCTTGGGGGTAAGGTGTAGGGCTGGTGGTGGGTTTTCGTTCCGGGCTAGGCTTAGGGTTAGGGAACGGCAAGGCTTAGGGCACAGGTGAGGGTACGTAAACGTGGGAGGGTCAGGCTACGTGCTGACGCACGGGTCAGTGCCAGCGTACGGGCCAGGATTAGGCTACGGCGTAGGGTAAGGTGTAGGGCTGGTGGTGGGTTTCCATTCCGGGCTAGGGTTAGGGTTAGGGAACAGCAAGGCTTAGGGTACAGGTGAGGGTACGGAAACGTGGGAGGGTCAGGCTACGTGCTGACTCACGGGTCAGTGCCAGCGTACGGGCCAGGAGTAGGGTACGGCTTGGGGGTAAGTTGTAGGGCTGGTGGTGGGTTTCTGTTCCGGGCTAGGGTTAGGGTTAGGGAACGGCAAGGCTTAGGGCACAGGTGAGGGTACGGAAACGTGGGAGGGTCAGGCTACGTGCTGACGCACGGGTCAGTGCCAGCGTACGGGCCTGGAGTAGGCTACGGCGTAGGGTAAGGTGTAGGGCTGGTGGTGGGTTTCCGTTCCGGGCTAGGGTTAGGGTTAGGGAACGGCAAGGCTTAGGGCACAGGTGAGGGTATGGAAACGTGGGAGGGTCAGGCTACGTGCTGACGCACGGGTCAGTGCCAGCGTACCGGCCAGGTGTAGGCTACGGCTTCTGGGTAAGGTGTAGGGCTGGTGGTGGGTTTCCGTTCTGGGCTAGGGTTAGGGTTAGGGAACGGCAAGGCTTAGGGCACAGGTGAGGGTACGGAAACGTGGGAGGGTCAGGCTACGTGCTGATGCACGTGTCAGTGCCAGCGTACGGGCGAGGAGTAGGCTACGGCTTGGGGGTAAGGTGTAGGGCTGGTGGTGCGTTTCCGTTCCGGGCTAGGGTTAGGGTTAGGGAACGGCAAGGCTTAGGGCACAGGTGAGGGTACGGAAACGTGGGAGGGTCAGGCTACGTGCTGACGCACGGGTCAGTGCCAGCGTACGGGCCAGGAGTAGGCTACGGCGTAGGGTAAGGTGTAGGGCTGGTAGTGGGTTTCTGTTCCGTGCTAGGGTTAGGGTTAGGGAACGGCAAGGTTTAGAGCACAGGTGAGGGTACGGAAACGTGGGAGGGTCAGGCTACGTGCTGACGCACGGGTCAGTGCCAGCGTACGGGCCAGGAGTAGGCTACGGCTTGGAGGTAAGGTGTAGGGCTGGCGGTGGTTTTCCGTTCCGGCTAGAGTTAGGGTTAGGGAACGGCAAGGCTTAGGGCACAGGTGAGGTTACGGAAACGTGGGAGGGTCAGGCTACGTGCTGACGCACGGGTCAGTGCCAGCGTATGGGCCAGGAGTAGGCTACGGCTTGGGGGTAAGTTGTAGGGCTGCTGGTGGGTTTCCGTTCCACGCTAGGGTTGGGGTTAGGGAACGGCAAGTCTTAGGGCACAGGTGAGGGTACGGAAACGTGGGAGGGTCAGGCTACGTGCTGACGCACGGGTCAGTGCCAGCGTACGGGCCAGGAGTAGGCTACGGCGTAGGGTAAGGTGTCGGGCTGGTGGTGGGTTTCCGTTCCGGGCTAGGGTTAGGGTTAGGGAACGGCAAGGCTTAGGGCATAGGTGAGGGTATGGAAACGTGGGAGGGTCAGGCTACGTGGTGACGAACGGGTCAGTGCCAGCGTACGGGCCAGGAGTAGGCTAAGGTGTAGGGTAAGGTGTAGGGCTGGTGGTGGGTTTCCGTTACGGGCTAGGGTTAGGGTTAGGGAACGGCAAGGCTTAGGGCACAGGTGAGGGTACGGAAACGTGGGAGGGTCAGGCTACGTGCTGATGCACGGGTCAGTGCCAGCGTACCGGCCAGGTGTAAGCTACGGCGTAGGGTAAGGTGTAGGGCTGGTGGTGGGTTTCCGTTCCGGGCTAGGGTTAGGGTTAGGGAACGGCAAGGCTTAGGGCACAGGTGAGGGTACGGAAACGTGGGAGGGTCAGGCTACGTGCTGACGCACGGGTCAGTGCCAGCGTATCGGCCAGGTATAGGCTACGGCTTGTGGGTAAGGTGTAGGGCTGGTGGTGAGTTTCCATTCCGGGCTAGGGTTAGGGTTAGGGAACGGCAAGGCTTAGGGCACAGGTGAGGGTACGGAAACGTGGGAGGGTCAGGCTACGTGCTGACGCACGGGTCAGTGCCAGCGTACCGGCCAGGAGTAGGCTACGGCTTGGGGGTAAGGTGTAGGGCTGGTGGTGGGTTTCTGTTCCGGGCTAGGGTTAGGGTTAGGGAACGGCAAGGCTTAGGGCACAGGTGAGGGTACGGAAACGTGGGAGGGTCAGGCTACGTGCTGACGCACGGGTCAGTGCCAGCGTACGGGCCAGGAGTAGGCTACGGTGTAGGCTAAGGTGTAGGGCTGGTGGTGGGTTTCCGTTCCGTCCTAGGGTTAGGGTTAGGGAACGACAAGGCTTAGGGCACAGGTGAGGGTACGGAAACGTGGGAGGGTCAGGCTACGTGCTGACACACGGGTCAGTGCCAGCGTACACGCAGGAGTAGGCTACGGCTTGGGGGTAAGGTGTAGGGCTGGTGGTGGGTTTCCGTTCCGGGCTAGCGTTAGGGTTAGGGAACGGCAAGGCTTAGGGCACAGGTGAGTGTACGGAAACGTGGGAGGGTCAGGCTACGTGCTGACGCACGGGTCAGTGCCAGCGTACGGGCCAGGAGTAGGCTACGGCTTGGGGGTAAGTTGTAGGGCTGGTGGTGGGTTTCTGTTCCGGGCTAGGGTTAGGGTTAGGGAACGGCAAGGCTTAGGGCACAGGTTAGGGTACAGAAACGTGGGAGGGTCAGGCTACGTGCTGACGCACGGGTCAGTTCCAGCGTACGGGCCAGGAGTAGGCTACGGCTTGGGGGTAAGGTGTAGGGCTTTTGGTGTGTTTCCGTTCCGGGCTAGGGTTAGGGTTAGGGAACGGCAAGGCTTAGGGCACAGGTGAGGGTACGGAAACGTGGGAGGGTCAGGCTACGTGCTGACGCACGGGTCAGTGCCAGCGTACGGGCCAGGAGTAGGCTACGGCGTAGGGTAAGGTGTAGGGCTGGTGGTGGGTTTCCGTTCCGGGCTAGGGTTAGGGTTAGGGAACGGCAAGGCTTAGGGCACAGGTGAGGGTACGGAAACGTGGGAGGGTCAGGCTACGTGCTGACGCACGGGTCAGTGCCAGCGTACCGGCCAGGTGTAGGCTACGGCTTGTGGGTAAGGTGTAGGGCTGGTGATGGGTTTCCGTTCCGGGCCAGGGTTAGGGTTAGGGAACGGCAAGGCCTAGGGCACAGGTGAGGGTATGGAAACGTGGGAGGGTCAGGCTACGTGCTGACGCACGGGTCAGTGCCAGCGTACCGGCCAGGTGTAGGCTACGGCTTCTGGGTAAGGTGTAGGGCTGGTGGTGGGTTTCCGTTCCGGGCTAGGGTTAGGGTTAGGGAACGTCAAGGTTTAGAGCACAGGTGAGGGTACGGAAACGTGGGAGGGTCAGGCTACGTGCTGACGCACGGGTCAGTGCCAGCGTACGGGCCAGGAGTAGGCTACGGCTTGGGGGTAAGGTGTAGGGCTGGCGGTGGGTTTCCGTTCCGGCTAGAGTTAGGGTTAGGGAACGGCAAGGCTTAGGGCACAGGTGAGGGTACGGAAACGTGGGAGGGTCAGGCTACGTGCTGATGCACGGGTCAGTGCCAGCGTACCGGCCAGGTGTAGGCTTCTGCTTGTGGGTAAGGTGTAGGGCTGGTGGTGGGTTTCCGTTCCGGGCTAGGGTTAGGGTTAGGGAACGGCAAGGCTTAGGGCACAGGTGAGGGTACGGAAACGTGGGAGGGTCAGGCTACGTGCTGACGCACGGGTCAGTGCCAGCGTACGGGCCAGGAGTAGGCTACGGCTTGGGGGTAAGGTGTAGGGCTGGTGGTGGGTTTCCGTTCCGGGCTAGGGTTAGGGTTAGGGAACGGCAAGGCTTAGGGCACAGGTGAGGGTACGGAAACGTGGGAGGGTCAGGCTACGTGCTGACGCACGGGTCAGTGCCAGCGTACGGCCAGGAGTAGGCTACGGCTTGGGGGTAAGTTGTAGGGCTGGTGGTGGGTTTCCATTCCGGGCTAGGGTTAGGGTTAGGGAACGGCAAGGCTTAGGGCACAGGTGAGGGTACGGAAACGTGGGAGGGTCAGGCTACGTGCTGACGCACGGGTCAGTGCCAGCGTACGGGCCAGGAGTAGGCTACGGCTTGGGAGTAAGGTGTAGGGCTTTTGGTGGGTTTCCGTTCCGGGCTAGGGTTAGGGTTAGGGAACGGCAAGGCTTAGGGCACAGGTGAGGGTACGGAAACTTGGGAGGGTCAGGCTACGTGCTGACGCACGGGTCAGTGCCAGCGTACGGGCCAGGAGTAGGCTACGGCGTAGGGTAAGGTGTAGGGCTGGTGGTGGGTTTCCGTTCCGGGCTAGGGTTAGGGTTAGGGAACGGCAAGGCTTAGGGCACAGGTGAGGGTACGGAAACGTGGGAGGGTCAGGCTACGTGCTGACGCACGGGTCAGTGCCAGCGTACGGGCCAGGATTAGGCTACGGCGTAGGGTAAGGTGTAGGGCTGGTGGTGGGTTTCCGTTCCGGGCTAGGGTTAGGGTTAGGGAACGGCAAGGCTTAGGGCACAGGTGAGGGTACGGAAACGTGGGAGGGTCAGGCTACGTGCTGACGCACGGGTCAGTGCCAGCGTACGGGCCAGGAGTAGGGTACGGCTTGGGGGTAAGTTGTAGGGCTGGTGGTGGGTTTCTGTTCTGGGCTAGGGTTAGGGTTAGGGAACGGCAAGACTTAGGGCACAGGTGAGGGTACGGAAACGTGGGAGGGTCAGGCTACGTGCTGACGCACGGGTCAGTGCCAGCGTACGGGCCAGGAGTAGGCTACGGCGTAGGGTAAGGTGTAGGGCTGGTAGTGGGTTTCCGTTCCGTGCTAGGGTTAGGGTTAGGGAACGGCAAGGTTTAGAGCACAGGTGAGGGTACGGAAACGAGGGAGGGTCAGGCTACGTGCTGACGCACGGGTCAGTGCCAGTGTACGGGCCAGGAGTAGGCTACGGCTTGGGGGTAAGGTGTAGGGCTGGCGGTGGTTTTCCGTTCCGGCTAGAGTTAGGGTTAGGGAACGGCAAGGCTTAGGGCACAGGTGAGGGCACGGAAACGTGGGAGGGTCAGGCTACGTGCTGACGCACGGGTCAGTGCCAGCGTACGGGCCAGGAGTAGGCTACGGCTTGGGGGTAAGTTGTAGGGCTGGTGGTGGGTTACCGTTCCGGGCTAGGGTTAGGGTTAGGGAACGGAAGGCTTAGGGCAGAGGTGAGGGTACGGAAACGTGGAAGGGTCAGGCTACGTGCTGACGCACGCGTCAGTGCCAGCGTACGGGCCAGGAGTAGGCTACGGCGTAGGGTAAGGTGTAGGGCTGGTGGTGGGTTTCCGTTCCGGGCTAGGGTTAGGGTTAGGGAACGGCAAGGCTTAGGGCACAGGTGAGGGTATGGAAACGTGGGAGGGTCAGGCTACGTGGTGACGCACGGGTCAGTGCCAGCGTACGGGCCAGGAGTAGGCTAAGGTGTAGGTTAAGGTGTAGGGCTGGTGGTGGGTTTCCATTCCGGGCTAGGGTTAGGGTTAGGGAACGGCAAGGCTTAGGGCACAGGTGAGGGTACGGAAACGTGGGAGGGTCAGGCTACGTGGTGACGCACGGGTCAGTGCCAGTGTACGGGCCAGGAGTATGCTAAGGTGTAGCGTAAGGTGTAGGGCTGGTGGTGGGTTTCCATTCCGGGCTAGGGTTAGGGTTAGGGAACGGCAAGGCTTAGGGCACAGGTGAGGGTACGGAAACGTGGGAGGGTCAGGCTACGTGCTGATGCACGGGTCAGTGCCAGTGTACCGGCCAGGTGTAGGCTACGGCTTGTGGGTAAGGTGTAGGGCTGGTGGTGGGTTTCCGTTCCGGGCTAGGGTTAGGGTTAGGGAACGGCAAGGCTTAGGGCACAGGTGAGGGTACGGAAACGTGGGAGGGTCAGGCTACGTGCTGACGCACGGGTCAGTGCCAGCGTACGGGCCAGGAGTAGGCTACGGCTTGGGGGTAAGGTGTAGGGCTGGTGGTGGGTTTCCGTTCCCGGCTAGGGTTAGGGTTAGGGAACGGCAAGGCTTAGGGCACAGGTGAGGGTACGGAAACGTGGGAGGGTCAGGCTACGTGCTGACGCACGGGTCAGTGCCAGCGTACGGGCCAGGAGTAGGCTACAGCTTGTGGGTAAGTTGTATGGCTGGTGGTGGGTTTCCGTTCCGGGCTAGGGTTAGGGTTAGGGAACGGCAAGGCTTAGGGCACAGGTGAGGGTACGGAAACGTGGGAGGGTCAGGCTCCGTGCTGATGCACGGGTCAGTGCCAGCGTATGGGCCAGGAGTAGGCTACGGTGTAGGGTAAGGTGTAGGGCTGGTGGTGGGTTTCCTTTCCGGGTTAGGGTTAGGGTTAGGGAACGGCAAGGCTTAGGGCACAGGTGAGGGTACGGAAACGTGGGAGGGTCAGGCTACGTGCTGACTCACGGGTCAGTGCCAGCGTACGGGCCAGGAGTAGGCTACGGCTTGGGGGTAAGTTGTAGGGCTGGTGGTGGGTTTCCGTTCCGGGCTAGTGTTAGGGTTAGGGAACGGCAAGGCTTAGGGCACAGGTGAGGGTACGGAAACGTAGGAGGGTCAGGCTACGTGCTGACGCACGGGTCAGTGCCAGCGTACGGGCCAGGAGTAGGCTACGGCGTAGGGTAAGGTGTAGGGCTGGTGGTGGGTTTCCGTTCCGGGCTAGGGTTAGGGTTAGGGAACGGCAAGGCTTAGGGCACAGGTGAGGGTACGGAAACGTGGGAGGGTCAGGCTACGTGCTGACGCACGGGTCAGTGCCAGCGTACCGGCCAGGTATAGGCTACGGCTTGTGGGAAAGTTGTAGGGCTCGTGGTGGGTTTCCGTTCCGGGCTAGGGTTAGGGTTAGGGAACGGCAAGGCTTAGGGCACAGGTGAGGGTACGGAAACGTGGGAGGGTCAGGCTACGTGCTGACGCACGGGTCAGTGCCAGCGTACCGGCCAGGAGTAGGCTACGGCTTGGGGGTAAGTTGTAGGGCTGGTGGTGGGTTTCCGTTCCGGGCTAGGGTTAGGGTTAGGGAACGGCAAGGCTTAGGGCACAGGTGAGGGTACGGAAACGTGGGAGGGTCAGGCTACGTGCTGACGCACGGGTCAGTGCCACCGTACACGCCAGGAGTAGGCTACGGCTTGGGGGTAAGGTGTAGGGCTGGTGGTGGATTTCCGTTCCGGGCTAGGGTTAGGGTTAGGGAACGGCAAGGCTTAGGGCACAGGTGAGTGTACGGAAACGTGGGAGGGTCAGGCTACGTGCTGACGCACGGGTCAGTGCCAGCGTACGGGCCAGGAGTAGGCTACGGCTTGGGGGTAAGTTGTAGGGCTGGTGGTGGGTTTCTGTTCCGGGCTAGGGTTAGGGTTAGGGAACGGCAAGGCTTAGGGCACAGGTTAGGGTACAGAAACGTGGGAGGGTCAGGCTACGTGCTGACGCACGGGTCAGTGCCAGCGTACGGGCCAGGAGTAGGCTACGGCTTGGGGGTAAGGTGTAGGGCTTTTGGTGGGTTTCCGTTCCGGGCTAGGGTTAGGGTTAGGGAACGGCAAGGCTTAGGGCACAGGTGAGGGTACGGAAACTTGGGAGGGTCAGGGTACGTGCTGACGCACGGGTCAGTGCCAGCGTACGGGCCAGGAGTAGGCTACGGCGTAGGGTAAGGTGTAGGGCTGATGGTGGGTTTCCGTTCCGGGCTAGGGTTAGGGTTAGGGAACGGCAAGGCTTAGGGCACAGGTGAGGGTACGGAAACGTGGGAGGGTCAGGCTACGTGCTGACGCACGGGTCAGTGCCAGCGTACGGGCCAGAATTAGGCTACGGCGTAGGGTAAGGTGTAGGGCTGGTGGTGGGTTTCCGTTCCGGGCTAGGGTTAGGGTTAGGGAACGGCAAGGCTTAGGGCACAGGTGAGGGTACGGAAACGTGGGAGGGTCAGTCTACGTGCTGACGCACGGGTCAGTGCCAGCGTACGGGCCAGGAGTAGGGTACGGCTTGGGGGTAAGTTGTAGGGCTGGTGGTGGGTTTCTGTTCCGGGCTAGGGTTAGGGTTAGGGAACGGCAAGGCTTAGGGCACAGGTGAGGGTACGGAAACGTGGGAGGGTCAGGCTACGTGCTGACGCACGGGTCAGTGCCAGCGTACGGGCCTGGAGTAGGCTACGGCGTAGGGTAAGGTGTAGGGCTGGTGGTGGGTTTCCGTTCCGGGCTAGGGTTAGGGTTAGGGAACGGCAAGGCTTAGGGCACAGGTGAGGGTACGGAAACGTGGGAGGGTCAGGCTACGTGCTGACGCACGGGTCAGTGCCAGCGTACAGGCCAGGTGTAGGCTACGGCTTGGGGGTAAGGTGTAGGGCTGGTGGTGGGTTTCCGTTCAGGGCTAGGCTTAGGGTTAGGGAACGGCAACGCTTAGGGCACAGGTGAGGGTACGGAAACGTGGGAGGGTCAGGCTACGTGCTGACTCACGGGTCAGTGCCAGCGTACGGGCCAGGAGTAGGCTACGGCTTGGGGGTAAGGTGTAGGGCTGGTGGTGGGTTTCCGTTCCGGGCTAGGGTTAGGGTTAGGGAACGGCAACGCTTAGGGCACAGGTGAGGGTACGGAAACGTGGGAGGGTCAGGCTACGTGCTGACGCACGGGTCAGTGCCAGCGTACGGGCCAGGAGTAGGCTACAGCTTGGGGGCAAGTTGTAGGGCTGGTGGTGGGTTTCCGTTCCGGGCTAGGGTTAGGGTTAGGGAACGGCAAGGCTTAGGGCACAGGTGAGGGTACGGAAACGTGGGAGGGTCAGGCTACGTGCTGATGCACGGGTCAGTGCCAGCGTACGGGCCAGGAGTAGGCTACGGTGTAGGGTAAGGTGTAGGGCTGGTGGTGGGTTTCCGTTCCGTGCTAGGGTTAGGGTTAGGGAACGGCAAGGCTTAGGGCACAGGTGAGGGTACGGAAACGTGGGAGGGTCAGGCTACGTGCTGACGCACGGGTCAGTGCCAGCGTACGGGCCAGGAGTAGGCTACGGCGTAGAGTAAGGTGTAGGGCTGGTGGTGGGTTCCCGTTCCGGGCTAGGGTTAGGGTTAGGGAACGGCAAGGCTTAGGGCACAGGTGAGGGTATGGAAACGTGGGAGGGTCAGGCTACGTGGTGACGCACGGGTCAGTGCCAGCGTACGGGCCAGGAGTATGCTAAGGTGTAGGGTAAGGTGTAGGGCTGGTGGTGGGTTTCCATTCCGGGCTAGGGTTAGGGTTAGGGAACGGCAAGGCTTAGGGCACAGGTGAGGGTATGGAAACGTGGGAGGGTCAGGCTACGTGCTGATGCACGGGTCAGTGCCAGCGTACCGGCCAGGTGTAGGCTACGGCTTGTGGGTAAGGTGTAGGGCTGGTGGTGGGTTTCCGTTCCGGGCTAGGGTTAGGGTTAGGGAACGGCAAGGCTTAGGGCACAGGTGAGGGTACGGAAACGTGGGAGGGTCAGGCTACGTGCTGACGCACGGGTCAGTGCCAGCGTACGGGCCAGGAGTAGGCTACGGCTTGGGGGTAAGGTGTAGGGCTGGCGGTGGGTTTCCGTTCCCGGCTAGGGTTAGGGTTAGGGAACGGCAAGGCTTAGGGCACAGGTGAGGGTACGGAAACGTGGGAGGGTCAGGCTACGTGCTGATGCACGGGTCAGTGCCAGCGTACGGGCCAGGAGTAGGCTACAGCTTGTGGGTAAGTTGTAGGGCTGGTGGTGGGTTTCCGTTCCGGGCTAGGGTTAGGGTTAGGGAACGGCAAGGCTTAGGGCACAGGTGACGGTACGGAAACGTGGGAGGGTCAGGCTACGTGCTGATGCACGGGTCAGTGCCAGCGTATGGGCCAGGAGTAGGCTACGGTGTAGGGTAAGGTGTAGGGCTGGTGGTGGGTTTCCGTTCCGTGCTAGGGTTAGGGTTAGGGAACGGCAAGGCTTAGGGCACAGGTGAGGGTACGGAAACGTAGGAGGGTCAGGCTACGTGCTGACGCACGAGTCAGTGCCAGCGTACGGGCCAGGAGTAGGCTACGGCGTAGAGTAAGGTGTAGGGCTGGTGGTGGGTTTCCGTTCCGGGCTAGGGTTAGGGTTAGGGAACGGCAAGGCTTAGGGCACAGGTGAGGGTACGGAAACGTGGGAGGGTCAGGCTATGTGCTGACGCACGGGTCAGTGCCAGCGTACCGGCCAGGTATAGGCTACGGCTTGTGGGTAAGGTGTAGGGCTGGTGGTGGGTTTCCGTTTCGGGCTAGGGTTAGGGTTATGGAACGGCAAGGCTTAGGGCACAGGTGAGGGTACGGAAACGTGGGAGGGTCAGGCTACGTGCTGACGCACGAGTCAGTGCCAGTGTACGGGCCAGGAGTAGGCTACGGCTTGGGGGTAAGGTGTATGGCTGGTGGTGGGTTTCCGTTCCGGGCTAGGGTTAGGGTTAGGGAACGGCAAGGCTTAGGGCACAGGTGAGGGTACGGAAACGTGGGAGGGTCAGGCTACGTGCTGACGCACGGGTCAGTGCCAGCGTACGGGCCAGGAGTAGGCTACGGCTTGGGGGTAAGGTGTAGGGCTGGTGGTGGGTTTCCGTTCCGGGCTAGGGTTAGGGTTAGGGAACGGCAAGGCTTAGGGCACAGGTGAGGGTACGGAAACGTGGGAGGGTCAGGCTACGTGCTGACGCACGGGTCAGTGCCAGCGTACGGGCCAGGAGTAGGCTACGGCTTGGGGGTAAGTTGTAGGGCTGGTGGTGGGTTTCCGTTCCGGGCTAGGGTTAGGGTTAGGGAACGGCAAGGCTTAGGGCACAGGTGAGGGTACAGAAACGTGGGAGGGTCAGGCTACGTGCTGACGCACGGGTCAGTGCCAGCGTACGGGCCAGGAGTAGGCTACGGCTTGGGGGTAAGGTGTAGGGCTGGTGGTGGGTTTCCGTTCCGGGCTAGGGTTAGGGTTAGGGAACGGCAAGGCTTAGGGCACAGGTGAGGGTACGGAAACGTGGGAGGGTCAGGCTACGTGCTGACGCACGGGTCAGTGCCAGCGTACGGGGCAGGAGTAGGCTACGGCGTAGGGTAAGGTGTAGGGCTGGTGGTGGGTTTCCGTTCCGGGCTAGGGTTAGGGTTAGGGAACGGCAAGGCTTAGGGCACAGGTGAGGGTACGGAAACGTGGGAGGGTCAGGCTACGTGCTGACTCACGGGTCAGTGCCAGCGTACGGGCCAGGAGTAGGCTACGGCTTGGGGGTAAGTTGTAGGGCTGGTGGTGGGTTTCCGTTCCGGGCTAGGGTTAGGGTTAGGGAACGGCAAGGCTTAGGGCACAGGTGAGGGTACGGAAACGTAGGAGGGTCAGGCTACGTGCTGACGCACGGGTCAGTGCCAGCGTACGGGCCAGGAGTAGGCTACGGCGTAGGGTAAGGTGTAGGGCTGGTGGTGGGTTTCCGTTCCGGGCTAGGGTTAGGGTTAGGGAACTGCAAGGCTTAGGGCACAGGTGAGGGTACGGAAACGTGGGAGGGTCAGGCTACGTGCTGACGCACGGATCAGTGCCAGCGTACCGGCCAGGTATAGGCTACGGCTTGTGGGTAAGTTGTAGGGTTCGTGGTGGGTTTCCGTTCCGGGCTAGGGTTAGGGTTAGGGAACGGCAAGGCTTAGGGCACAGGTGAGGGTACGGAAACGTGGGAGGGTCAGGCTACGTGCTGACGCACGGGTCAGTGCCAGCGTACCGGCCTGGAGTAGGCTACGGCTTGGGGGTAAGGTGTAGGGCTGATGGTGGGTTTCCTTTCCGGGCTAGGGTTAGGGTTAGGGAACGGCAAGGCTTAGGGCACAGGTGAGGGTACGGAAACGTGGGAGGGTCAGGCTACGTGCTGACGCACTGGTCAGTGCCAGCGTACGGGCCAGGAGTAGGCTATGGTGTAGGGTAAGGTCTAGGGCTGGTGGTGGGTTTCCGTTCTGTGCTAGGGTTAGGGTTAGGGAACGACAAGGCTTAGGGCACAGGTGAGGGTACGGAAACGTGGGAGGGTCAGGCTACGTGCTGACGCACGGGTCAGTGCCAGCGTACACGCCAGGAGTAGGCTACGGCTTGGGGGTAAGGTGTAGGGCTGGTGGTGGATTTCCGTTCCGGGCTAGGGTTAGGGTTAGGGAACGGCAAGGCTTAGGGCACAGGTGAGTGTACGGAAACGTGGGAGGGTCAGGCTACGTGCTGACGCACGGGTCAGTGCCAGCGTACGGGCCAGGAGTAGGCTACTGCTTGGGGGTAAGTTGTAGGGCTGGTGGTGGGTTTCTGTTCCGGGCTAGGGTTAGGGTTAGGGAACGGCAAGGCTTAGGGCACAGGTTAGGGTACAGAAACGTGGGAGGGTCAGGCTACGTGCTGACGCACGGGTCAGTGCCAGGGTACGGGCCAGGAGTAGGCTACGGCTTGGGGGTAAGGTGTAGGGCTTTTGGTGGGTTTCCGTTCCGGGCTAGGGTTAGGGTTAGGGAACGGCAAGGCTTAGGGCACAGGTGAGGGTATGGAAACTTGGGAGGGTCAGGCTACGTGCTGACGCACGGGTCAGTGCCAGCGTACGGGCCAGGAGTAGGCTACGGCGTAGGGTAAGGTGTAGGGCTGATGGTGGGTTTCCGTTCCGGGCTAGGGTTAGGGTTAGGGAACGGCAAGGCTTAGGGCACAGGTGAGGGTACGGAAACGTGGGAGGGTCAGGCTACGTGCTGACGCACGGGTCAGTGCCAGCGTACGGGCCAGGATTAGGCTACTGCGTTGGGTAAGGTGTAGGGCTGGTGGTGGGTTTCCGTTCCGGGCTAGGGTTAGGGTTAGGGAACGGCAAGGCTTAGGGCACAGGTGAGGGTACGGAAACGTGGGAGGGTCAGGCTACGTGCTGACGCACGGGTCAGTGCCAGCGTACGGGCCAGGAGTAGGGTACGGCTTGGGGGTAAGTTGTAGGGCTGGTGGTGGGTTTCTGTTCCAGGCTAGGGTTAGGGTTAGGGAACGGCAAGGCTTAGGGCACAGGTGAGGGTACGGAAACGTGGGAGGGTCAGGCTACGTGCTGACGCACGGGTCAGTGCCAGCGTACGGGCCTGGAGTAGGCTACGGCGTAGGGTAAGGTGTAGGGCTGGTGGTGGGTTTCCGTTCTGGGCTAGGGTTAGGGTTAGGGAACGGCAAGGCTTAGGGCACAGGTGAGGGTACGGAAACGTGGGAGGGTCAGGCTACGTGCTGACGCACGGGTCAGTGCCAGCGTACCGGCCAGGTGTAGGCTACGGCTTGTGGGTAAGGTGTAGGGCTGGTGGTGGGTTTCCGTTCCGGGCTAGTGTTAGGGTTAGGGAACGGCAAGGCTTACGGCACAGGTGAGGGTACGGAAACGTGGGAGGGTCAGGCTACGTGCTGACGCACGGGTCAGTGCCAGCGTACAGGCCAGGTGTAGGCTACGGCTTGGGGGTAAGGTGTAGGGCTGGTGGTGGGTTTCCGTTCCGGGCTAGGCTTAGGGTTAGGGAACGGCAAGGCTTAGGGCACAGGTGAGGGTACGTAAACGTGGGAGGGTCAGGCTACGTGCTGACGCACGGGTCAGTGCCAGCGTACGGGCCAGGATTAGGCTACGGCGTAGGGTAAGGTGTAGGGCTGGTGGTGGGTTTCCATTCCGGGCTAGGGTTAGGGTTAGGGAACGGCAAGGCTTAGGGCACAGGTGAGGGTACGGAAACGTGGGAGGGTCAGGCTACGTGCTGACTCACGGGTCAGTGCCAGCGTACGGGCCAGGAGTAGGGTACGGCTTGGGGGTAAGTTGTAGGGCTGGTGGTGGGTTTCTGTTCCGGGCTAGGGTTAGGGTAAGGGAACGGCAAGGCTTAGGGCACAGGTGAGGGTACGGAAACGTGGGAGGGTCAGGCTACGTGCTGACGCACGGGTCAGTGCCAGCGTACGGGCCTGGAGTAGGCTACGGCTTGGGGGTAAGTTGTAGGGCTGGTGGTGGGTTTCCGTTCCGGGCTAGGGTTGGGGTTAGGGAACGGCAAGTCTTAGGGCACAGGTGAGTGTACGGAAACGTGGGAGGGTCAGGCTACGTGCTGACGCATGGGTCAGTGCCAGCGTATGGGCCAGGAGTAGGCTACGGCTTGGGGGTAAGTTGTAGGGCTGGTGGTGGGTTTCCGTTCCGGGCTAGGGTTGGGGTTAGGGAACGGCAAGTCTTAGGGCACAGGTGAGTGTACGGAAACGTGGGAGGGTCAGGCTACGTGCTGACGCATGGGTCAGTGCCAGCGTATGGGCCAGGAGTAGGCTACGGCTTGGGGGTAAGTTGTAGGGCTGGTGGTGGGTTTCCGTTCCGGGCTAGGGTTAGGGTTAGGGAACGGCAAGTCTTAGGGCACAGGTGAGTGTACGGAAACGTGGGAGGGTCAGGCTACGTGCTGACGCACGGGTCAGTGCCAGCGTACGGGCCAGGAGTAGGCTACGGCGTAGGGTAAGGTGTAGGGCTGGTGGTGGGTTTCCGTTCCGGGCTAGGGTTAGGGTTAGGGAACGGCAAGTCTTAGGGCATAGGTGAGGGTATGGAAACGTGGGAGGGTCAGGCTACGTGGTGACGAACGGGTCAGTGCCAGCGTACGGGCCAGGAGTAGGCTAAGGTGTAGGGTAAGGTGTAGGGCTGGTGGTGGGTTTCCGTTCCGGGCTAGTGTTAGGGTTAGGGAACGACAAGGCTTAGGGCACAGGTGAGGGTACGGAAACGTGGGAGGGTCAGGCTACGTGCTGACGCACGGGTCAGTGCCAGCGTACACGCAGGAGTAGGCTACGGCTTGGGAGTAAGGTGTAGGGCTGGTGGTGGGTTTCCGTTCCGGGCTAGGGTTAGGGTTAGGGAACGGCAAGGCTTAGGGCACAGGTGAGTGTACGGAAACGTGGGAGGGTCAGGCTACGTGCTGACGCACGGGTCAGTGCCAGCGTACGGGCCAGGAGTAGGCTACGGCTTGGGGGTAAGTTGTAGGGCTGGTGGTGGGTTACCGTTCCGGGCTAGGGTTAGGGTTAGGGGACGGAAGGCTTAGGGTACAGGTGAGGGTACGGAAACGTGGGAGGGTCAGGCTACGTGCTGATGCACGGGTCAGTGCCAGCGTACGGGCCAGGAGTAGGCTACGGCTTGGGGGTCAGGTGTAGGGCTGGTGGTGGGTTTCCGTTCCGGGCTAGGGTTAGGGTTAGGGAACGGCAAGGCTTAGGGCACCGGTGAGGGTATGGAAACGTGGGAGGGTCAGGCTACGTGGTGACGCACGGGTCAGTGCCAGTGTACGGGCCAGGAGTATGCTAAGGTGTAGCGTAAGGTGTAGGGCTGGTGGTGGGTTTCCATTCCGGGCTAGGGTTAGGGTTAGGGAACGGCAAGGCTTAGGGCACAGGTGAGGGTACGGAAACGTGGGAGGGTCAGGCTACGTGCTGATGCACGGGTCAGTGCCAGCGTACCGGCCAGGTGTAGGCTACGGCTTGTGGGTAAGGTGTAGGGCTGGTGGTGGGTTTCCGTTCCGGGCTAGGGTTAGGGTTAGGGAACGGCAAGGCTTAGGGCACAGGTGAGGGTACGGAAACGTGGGAGGGTCAGGCTACGTGCTGACGCACGGGTCAGTGCCAGCGTAAGGGCCAGGAGTAGGCTACGGCTTGGGGGTAAGGTGTAGGGCTGGTGGTGGGTTTCCGTTCCCGGCTAGGGTTAGGGTTAGGGAACGGCAAGGCTTAGGGCACAGGTGAGGGTACGGAAACGTGGGAGGGTCAGGCTACGTGCTGACGCACGGGTCAGTGTCAGCGTACGGGCCAGGAGTAGGCTACAGCTTGTGGGTAAGTTGTATGGCTGGTGGTGGGTTTCCGTTCCGGGCTAGGGTTAGGGTTAGGGAACGGCAAGGCTTAGGGCACAGGTGAGGGTACGGAAACGTGGGAGGGTCAGGCTACGTGCTGATGCACGGGTCAGTGCCAGCGTATGGGCCAGGAGTAGGCTACGGTGTAGGGTAAGGTGTAGGGCTGGTGGTGGGTTTCCGTTCCGTGCTAGGGTTAGGTTTAGGGAACGGCAAGGCTTAGGGCACAGGTGAGGGTACGGAAACGTAGGAGGGTCAGGCTACGTGCTGACGCACGAGTCAGTGTCAGCGTACGGGCCAGGAGTAGGCTACGGCGTAGAGTAAGGTGTAGGGCTGGTGGTGGGTTTCCGTTCCGGGCTAGGGTTAGGGTTAGGGAACGGCAAGGCTTAGGGCACAGGTGAGGGTACGGAAACGTGGGAGGGTCAGGCTATGTGCTGACGCACGGGTCAGTGCCAGCGTACCGGCCAGGTATAGGCTACGGCTTGTGGGTAAGGTGTAGGGCTGGTGGTGGGTTTCCGTTTCGGGCTAGGGTTAGGGTTAGGGAACGGCAAGGCTTAGGGCACAGGTGAGGGTACGGAAACGTGGGAGGGTCAGGCTACGTGCTGACGCACGGGTCAGTGCCAGTGTACGGGCCAGGAGTAGGCTACGGCTTGGGGGTAAGGTGTATGGCTGGTGGTGGGTTTCCGTTCCGGGCTAGGGTTAGGGTTAGGGAACGGCAAGGCTTAGGGCACAGGTGAGGGTACGGAAACGTGGGAGGGTCAGGCTACGTGCTGACGCACGGGTCAGTGCCAGCGTACGGGCCAGGAGTAGGCTACGGCTTGGGGGTAAGGTGTAGGGCTGGTGGTGGGTTTCCGTTCCGGGCTAGGGTTAGGGTTAGGGAACGGCAAGGCTTAGGGCACAGGTGAGGGTACGGAAACGTGGGAGGGTCAGGCTACGTGCTGACGCAAGGGTCAGTGCCAGCGTACGGGCCAGGAGTAGGCTACGGCTTGGGGGTAAGTTGTAGGGCTGGTGGTGGGTTTCCGTTCCGGGCTAGGGTTAGGGTTAGGGAACGGCAAGGCTTAGGGCACAGGTGAGGGTACGGAAACGTGGGAGGGTCAGGCTACGTGCTGACGCACGGGTCAGTGCCAGCGTACGGGCCAGGAGTAGGCTACGGCTTGGGGGTAAGGTGTAGGGCTGGTGGTGGGTTTCCGTTCCGGGCTAGGGTTAGGGTTAGGGAACGGCAAGGCTTAGGGCACAGGTGAGGGTACGGAAACGTGGGAGGGTCAGGCTACGTGCTGACGCACGGGTCAGTGCCAGCGTACGGGCCAGGAGTAGGCTACGGCGTAGGGTAAGGTGTAGGGCTGTTGGTGGGTTTCCGTTCCGGGCTAGGGTTAGGGTTAGGGAACGGCAAGGCTTAGGGCACAGGTGAGGGTACGGAAACGTGGGAGGGTCAGGCTACGTGCTGACTCACGGGTCAGTGCCAGCGTACGGGCCAGGAGTAGGCTACGGCTTGGGGGTAAGTTGTAGGGCTGGTGGTGGGTTTCCGTTCCGGGCTAGGGTTAGGGTTAGGGAACGGCAAGGCTTAGGCCACAGGTGAGGGTACGGAAACGTAGGAGGGTCAGGCTACGTGCTGACGCACGGGTCAGTGCCAGCGTACGGGCCAGGAGTAGGCTACGGCGTAGGGTAAGGTGTAGGGCTGGTGGTGGGTTTCCGTTCCGGGCTAGGGTTAGGGTTAGGGAACGGCAAGGCTTAGGGCACAGGTGAGGGTACGGAAACGTGGGAGGGTCAGGCTACGTGCTGACGCATGGGTCAGTGCCCGCGTACCGGCCAGGTATAGGCTACGGCTTGTGGGTAAGTTGTAGGGCTCGTGGTGGGTTTCCGTTCCGGGCTAGGGTTAGGGTTAGGGAACGGCAAGGCTTAGGGCACAGGTGAGGGTACGGAAACGTGGGAGGGTCAGGCTACGTGCTGATGCACGGGTCAGTGCCAGCGTACCGGCCAGGTATAGGCTACGGCTTGTGGGTAAGGTGTAGGGCTGGTGGTGGGTTTCCGTTCCGGGCTAGGGTTAGGGTTAGGGAACGGCAAGGCTTAGGGCACAGGTGAGGGTACGGAAACGTGGGAGGGTCAGGCTACGTGCTGATGCACGGGCCAGTGCCAGCGTACGGGCCAGGAGTAGGCTACGGTGTAGGGTAAGGTGTAGGGCTGGTGGTGGGTTTCCGTTCCGTGCTAGGGTTAGGGTTAGGGAACGGCAAGGCTTAGGGCACAGGTGAGGGTACGGAAACGTGGGAGGGTCAGGCTACGTGCTGACGCACGGGTCAGTGCCAGCGTACGGGCCAGGAGTAGGCTACGGCGTAGAGTAAGGTGTAGGGCTGGTGGTGGGTTTCCGTTCCGGGCTAGGGTTAGGGTTAGGGAACGGCAAGGCTTAGGGCACAGGTGAGGGTATGGAAACGTGGGAGGGTCAGGCTACGTGGTGACGCACGGGTCAGTGCCAGTGTACGGGCCAGGAGTATGCTAAGGTGTAGCGTAAGGTGTAGGGCTGGTGGTGGGTTTCCATTCCGGGCTAGGGTTAGGGTTAGGGAACGGCAAGACTTAGGGCACAGGTGAGGGTACGGAAACGTGGGAGGGTCAGGCTACGTGCTGATGCACGGGTCAGTGCCAGCGTACCGGCCAGGTGTAGGCTACGGCTTGTGGGTAAGGTGTAGGGCTGGTGGTGGGTTTCCGTTCCGGGCTAGGGTTAGGGTTAGGGAACGGCAAGGCTTAGGGCACAGGTGAGGGTACGGAAACGTGGGAGGGTCAGGCTACGTGCTGACGCACGGGTCAGTGCCAGCGTAAGGGCCAGGAGTAGGCTACGGCTTGGGGGTAAGATGTAGGGCTGGTGGTGGGTTTCCGTTCCCGGCTAGTGTTAGGGTTAGGGAACGGCAAGGCTTAGGGCACAGGTGAGGGTATGGAAACGTGGGAGGGTCAGGCTACGTGCTGACGCACGGGTCAGTGCCAGCGTACGGGCCAGGAGTAGGCTACAGCTTGTGGGTAAGTTGTATGGCTGGTGGTGGGTTTCCGTTCCGGGCTAGGGTTAGGGTTAGGGAACGGCAAGGCTTAGGGCACAGGTGAGGGTACGGAAACGTGGGAGGGTCAGGCTACGTGCTGATGCACGGGTCAGTGCCAGCGTATGGGCCAGGAGTAGGCTACGGTGTAGGGTAAGGTGTAGGGCTGGTGGTGGGTTTCCGTTCCGTGCTAGGGTTAGGGTTAGGGAACGGCAAGGCTTAGGGCACAGGTGAGGGTACGGAAACGTAGGAGGGTCAGGCTACGTGCTGACGCACGAGTCAGTGCCAGCGTACGGGCCAGGAGTAGGCTACGGCGTAGAGTAAGGTGTAGGGCTGGTGGTGGGTTTCCGTTCCGGGCTAGGGTTAGGGTTAGGGAACGGCAAGGCTTAGGGCACAGGTGAGGGTACGGAAACGTTGGAGGGTCAGGCTATGTGCTGACGCACGGGTCAGTGCCAGCGTACCGGCCAGGTATAGGCTACGGCTTGTGGGTAAGGTGTAGGGCTGGTGGTGGGTTTCCGTTTCGGGCTAGGGTTAGGGTTAGGGAACGGCAAGGCTTAGGGCACAGGTGAGGGTACGGAAACGTGGGAGGGTCAGGCTACGTGCTGACGCACGGGTCAGTGCCAGTGTACGGGCCAGGAGTAGGCTACGGCTTGGGGGTAAGGTGTATGGCTGGTGGTGGGTTTCCGTTACGGGCTAGGGTTAGGGTTAGGGAACGGCAAGGCTTAGGGCACAGGTGAGGGTACGGAAACGTGGGAGGGTCAGGCTACGTGCTGACGCACGGGTCAGTGCCAGCGTACGGGCCAGGAGTAGGCTACGGCTTGGGGGTAAGGTGTAGGGCTGGTGGTGGGTTTCTGTTCCGGGCTAGGGTTAGGGTTAGGGAACGGCAAGGCTTAGGGCACAGGTGAGGGTACGGAAACGTGGGAGGGTCAGGCTACGTGCTGACGCAAGGGTCAGTGCCAGCGTACGGGCCAGGAGTAGGCTACGGCTTGGGGGTAAGTTGTAGGGCTGGTGGTGGGTTTCCGTTCCGGGCTAGGGTTAGGGTTAGGGAACGGCAAGGCTTAGGGCACAGGTGAGGGTACGGAAACGTGGGAGGGTCAGGCTACGTGCTGACGCACGGGTCAGTGCCAGCGTACGGGCCAGGAGTAGGCTACGGCTTGGGGGTAAGGTGTAGGGCTGGCGGTGGTTTTCCGTTCCAGCTAGAGTTAGGGTTAAGGAACGGCAAGGCTTAGGGCACAGGTGAGGGTACGGAAACGTGGGAGGGTCAGGCTACGTGCTGACGCACGGGTCAGTGCCAGCGTATGGGCCAGGAGTAGGCTACGGCTTGGGGGTAAGTTGTAGGGCTGGTGGTGGGTTTCCGTTCCGGGCTAGGGTTAGGGTTAGGGAACGGCAAGGCTTAGGGCACAGGTGAGGGTACGGAAACGTGGGAGGGTCAGGCTACGTGCTGACGCACGGGTCAGTGCCAGCGTACGGGCCAGGAGTAGGCTACGGCGTAGGGTAAGGTGTAGGGCTGTTGGTGGGTTTCCGTTCCGGGCTAGGGTTAGGGTTAGGGAACGGCAAGGCTTAGGGCACAGGTGAGGGTACGGAAACGTGGGAGGGTCAGGCTACGTGCTGACTCATGGGTCAGTGCCAGCGTACGGGCCAGGAGTAGGCTACGGCTTGGGGGTAAGTTGTAGGGCTGGTGGTGGGTTTCCGTTCGGGGCTAGGGTTAGGGTTAGGGAACGGCAAGGCTTAGGGCACAGGTGAGGGTACGGAAACGTAGGAGGGTCAGGCTACGTGCTGACGCACGGGTCAGTGCCAGCGTACGGGCCAGGAGTAGGCTACGGCGTAGGGTAAGGTGTAGGGCTGGTGGTGGGTTTCCGTTCCGGGCTAGGGTTAGGGTTAGGGAACGGCAAGGCTTAGGGCACAGGTGAGGGTACGGAAACGTGGGAGGGTCAGGCTACGTGCTGACGCATGGGTCAGTGCCAGCGTACCGGCCAGGTATAGGCTACGGCTTGTGGGTAAGTTGTAGGGCTCGTGGTGGGTTTCCGTTCCGGGCTAGGGTTAGGGTTAGGGAATGGCAAGGCTTAGGGCACAGGTGAGGGTACGGAAACGTGGGAGGGTCAGGCTACGTGCTGACGCACGGGTCAGTGCCAGCGTACCGGCCAGGAGTCGGCTACGGCTTGGGGGTAAGTTGTAGGGCTGGTGGTGGGTTTCCGTTCCGGGCTAGGGTTGGGGTTAGGGAACGGCAAGTCTTAGGGCACAGGTGAGGGTACGGAAACGTGGGAGGGTCAGGCTACGTGCTGACGCACGGGTCAGTGCCAGCGTACGGGCCAGGAGTAGGCTACGGCGTAGGGTAAGGTGTAGGGCTGGTGGTGGGTTTCCGTTCCGGGCTAGGGTTAGGGTTAGGGAACGGCAAGGCTTAGGGCACAGGTGAGGGTACGGAAACGTGGGAGGGTCAGGCTACGTGCTGACGCACGGGTCAGTGCCAGCGTACGGGCCAGGAGTAGGCTACAGCTTGGGGGCAAGTTGTAGGGCTGGTGGTGGGTTTCCGTTCCGGGCTAGGGTTAGGGTTAGGGAACGGCAAGGCTTAGGGCACAGGTGAGGGTACGGAAACGTGGGAGGGTCAGGCTACGTGCTGACGCACGGGTCAGTGCCAGCGTACGGGCCAGGAGTAGGCTACGGCGTAGGGTAAGGTGTAGGGCTGGTAGTGGGTTTCTGTTCCGTGCTAGGGTTAGGGTTAGGGAACGGCAAGGTTTAGAGCACAGGTGAGGGTACGGAAACGTGGGAGGGTCAGGCTACGTGCTGACGCACGGGTCAGTGCCAGCGTACGGGCCAGGAGTAGGCTACGGCTTGGAGGTAAGGTGTAGGGCTGGCGGTGGTTTTCCGTTCCGGCTAGAGTTAGGGTTAGGGAACGGCAAGGCTTAGGGCACAGGTGAGGTTACGGAAACGTGGGAGGGTCAGGCTACGTGCTGACGCACGGGTCAGTGCCAGCGTATGGGCCAGGAGTAGGCTACGGCTTGGGGGTAAGTTGTAGGGCTGCTGGTGGGTTTCCGTTCCACGCTAGGGTTGGGGTTAGGGAACGGCAAGTCTTAGGGCACAGGTGAGGGTACGGAAACGTGGGAGGGTCAGGCTACGTGCTGACGCACGGGTCAGTGCCAGCGTACGGGCCAGGAGTAGGCTACGGCGTAGGGTAAGGTGTCGGGCTGGTGGTGGGTTTCCGTTCCGGGCTAGGGTTAGGGTTAGGGAACGGCAAGGCTTAGGGCATAGGTGAGGGTATGGAAACGTGGGAGGGTCAGGCTACGTGGTGACGAACGGGTCAGTGCCAGCGTACGGGCCAGGAGTAGGCTAAGGTGTAGGGCTGGTGGTGGGTTTCCGTTACGGGCTAGGGTTAGGGTTAGGGAACGGCAAGGCTTAGGGCACAGGTGAGGGTACGGAAACGTGGGAGGGTCAGGCTACGTGCTGATGCACGGGTCAGTGCCAGCGTACCGGCCAGGTGTAAGCTACGGCGTAGGGTAAGGTGTAGGGCTGGTGGTGGGTTTCCGTTCCGGGCTAGGGTTAGGGTTAGGGAACGGCAAGGCTTAGGGCACAGGTGAGGGTACGGAAACGTGGGAGGGTCAGGCTACGTGCTGACGCACGGGTCAGTGCCAGCGTACCGGCCAGGTATAGGCTACGGCTTGTGGGTAAGGTGTAGGGCTGGTGGTGAGTTTCCATTCCGGGCTAGGGTTAGGGTTAGGGAACGGCAAGGCTTAGGGCACAGGTGAGGGTACGGAAACGTGGGAGGGTCAGGCTACGTGCTGACGCACGGGTCAGTGCCAGCGTACCGGCCAGGAGTAGGCTACGGCTTGGGGGTAAGGTGTAGGGCTGGTGGTGGGTTTCTGTTCCGGGCTAGGGTTAGGGTTAGGGAACGGCAAGGCTTAGGGCACAGGTGAGGGTACGGAAACGTGGGAGGGTCAGGCTACGTGCTGACGCACGGGTCAGTGCCAGCGTACGGGCCAGGAGTAGGCTACGGTGTAGGCTAAGGTGTAGGGCTGGTGGTGGGTTTCCGTTCCGTCCTAGGGTTAGGGTTAGGGAACGACAAGGCTTAGGGCACAGGTGAGGGTACGGAAACGTGGGAGGGTCAGGCTACGTGCTGACACACGGGTCAGTGCCAGCGTACACGCAGGAGTAGGCTACGGCTTGGGGGTAAGGTGTAGGGCTGGTGGTGGGTTTCCGTTCCGGGCTAGCGTTAGGGTTAGGGAACGGCAAGGCTTAGGGCACAGGTGAGTGTACGGAAACGTGGGAGGGTCAGGCTACGTGCTGACGCACGGGTCAGTGCCAGCGTACGGGCCAGGAGTAGGCTACGGCTTGGGGGTAAGTTGTAGGGCTGGTGGTGGGTTTCTGTTCCGGGCTAGGGTTAGGGTTAGGGAACGGCAAGGCTTAGGGCACAGGTTAGGGTACAGAAACGTGGGAGGGTCAGGCTACGTGCTGACGCACGGGTCAGTTCCAGCGTACGGGCCAGGAGTAGGCTACGGCTTGGGGGTAAGGTGTAGGGCTTTTGGTGTGTTTCCGTTCCGGGCTAGGGTTAGGGTTAGGGAACGGCAAGGCTTAGGGCACAGGTGAGGGTACGGAAACGTGGGAGGGTCAGGCTACGTGCTGACGCACGGGTCAGTGCCAGCGTACGGGCCAGGAGTAGGCTACGGCGTAGGGTAAGGTGTAGGGCTGGTGGTGGGTTTCCGTTCCGGGCTAGGGTTAGGGTTAGGGAACGGCAAGGCTTAGGGCACAGGTGAGGGTACGGAAACGTGGGAGGGTCAGGCTACGTGCTGACGCACGGGTCAGTGCCAGCGTACCGGCCAGGTGTAGGCTACGGCTTGTGGGTAAGGTGTAGGGCTGGTGATGGGTTTCCGTTCCGGGCCAGGGTTAGGGTTAGGGAACGGCAAGGCCTAGGGCACAGGTGAGGGTATGGAAACGTGGGAGGGTCAGGCTACGTGCTGACGCACGGGTCAGTGCCAGCGTACCGGCCAGGTGTAGGCTACGGCTTCTGGGTAAGGTGTAGGGCTGGTGGTGGGTTTCCGTTCCGGGCTAGGGTTAGGGTTAGGGAACGTCAAGGTTTAGAGCACAGGTGAGGGTACGGAAACGTGGGAGGGTCAGGCTACGTGCTGACGCACGGGTCAGTGCCAGCGTACGGGCCAGGAGTAGGCTACGGCTTGGGGGTAAGGTGTAGGGCTGGCGGTGGGTTTCCGTTCCGGCTAGAGTTAGGGTTAGGGAACGGCAAGGCTTAGGGCACAGGTGAGGGTACGGAAACGTGGGAGGGTCAGGCTACGTGCTGATGCACGGGTCAGTGCCAGCGTACCGGCCAGGTGTAGGCTTCTGCTTGTGGGTAAGGTGTAGGGCTGGTGGTGGGTTTCCGTTCCGGGCTAGGGTTAGGGTTAGGGAACGGCAAGGCTTAGGGCACAGGTGAGGGTACGGAAACGTGGGAGGGTCAGGCTACGTGCTGACGCACGGGTCAGTGCCAGCGTACGGGCCAGGAGTAGGCTACGGCTTGGGGGTAAGGTGTAGGGCTGGTGGTGGGTTTCCGTTCCGGGCTAGGGTTAGGGTTAGGGAACGGCAAGGCTTAGGGCACAGGTGAGGGTACGGAAACGTGGGAGGGTCAGGCTACGTGCTGACGCACGGGTCAGTGCCAGCGTACGGCCAGGAGTAGGCTACGGCTTGGGGGTAAGTTGTAGGGCTGGTGGTGGGTTTCCATTCCGGGCTAGGGTTAGGGTTAGGGAACGGCAAGGCTTAGGGCACAGGTGAGGGTACGGAAACGTGGGAGGGTCAGGCTACGTGCTGACGCACGGGTCAGTGCCAGCGTACGGGCCAGGAGTAGGCTACGGCTTGGGAGTAAGGTGTAGGGCTTTTGGTGGGTTTCCGTTCCGGGCTAGGGTTAGGGTTAGGGAACGGCAAGGCTTAGGGCACAGGTGAGGGTACGGAAACTTGGGAGGGTCAGGCTACGTGCTGACGCACGGGTCAGTGCCAGCGTACGGGCCAGGAGTAGGCTACGGCGTAGGGTAAGGTGTAGGGCTGGTGGTGGGTTTCCGTTCCGGGCTAGGGTTAGGGTTAGGGAACGGCAAGGCTTAGGGCACAGGTGAGGGTACGGAAACGTGGGAGGGTCAGGCTACGTGCTGACGCACGGGTCAGTGCCAGCGTACGGGCCAGGATTAGGCTACGGCGTAGGGTAAGGTGTAGGGCTGGTGGTGGGTTTCCGTTCCGGGCTAGGGTTAGGGTTAGGGAACGGCAAGGCTTAGGGCACAGGTGAGGGTACGGAAACGTGGGAGGGTCAGGCTACGTGCTGACGCACGGGTCAGTGCCAGCGTACGGGCCAGGAGTAGGGTACGGCTTGGGGGTAAGTTGTAGGGCTGGTGGTGGGTTTCTGTTCTGGGCTAGGGTTAGGGTTAGGGAACGGCAAGACTTAGGGCACAGGTGAGGGTACGGAAACGTGGGAGGGTCAGGCTACGTGCTGACGCACGGGTCAGTGCCAGCGTACGGGCCAGGAGTAGGCTACGGCGTAGGGTAAGGTGTAGGGCTGGTAGTGGGTTTCCGTTCCGTGCTAGGGTTAGGGTTAGGGAACGGCAAGGTTTAGAGCACAGGTGAGGGTACGGAAACGAGGGAGGGTCAGGCTACGTGCTGACGCACGGGTCAGTGCCAGTGTACGGGCCAGGAGTAGGCTACGGCTTGGGGGTAAGGTGTAGGGCTGGCGGTGGTTTTCCGTTCCGGCTAGAGTTAGGGTTAGGGAACGGCAAGGCTTAGGGCACAGGTGAGGGCACGGAAACGTGGGAGGGTCAGGCTACGTGCTGACGCACGGGTCAGTGCCAGCGTACGGGCCAGGAGTAGGCTACGGCTTGGGGGTAAGTTGTAGGGCTGGTGGTGGGTTACCGTTCCGGGCTAGGGTTAGGGTTAGGGAACGGAAGGCTTAGGGCAGAGGTGAGGGTACGGAAACGTGGAAGGGTCAGGCTACGTGCTGACGCACGCGTCAGTGCCAGCGTACGGGCCAGGAGTAGGCTACGGCGTAGGGTAAGGTGTAGGGCTGGTGGTGGGTTTCCGTTCCGGGCTAGGGTTAGGGTTAGGGAACGGCAAGGCTTAGGGCACAGGTGAGGGTATGGAAACGTGGGAGGGTCAGGCTACGTGGTGACGCACGGGTCAGTGCCAGCGTACGGGCCAGGAGTAGGCTAAGGTGTAGGTTAAGGTGTAGGGCTGGTGGTGGGTTTCCATTCCGGGCTAGGGTTAGGGTTAGGGAACGGCAAGGCTTAGGGCACAGGTGAGGGTACGGAAACGTGGGAGGGTCAGGCTACGTGGTGACGCACGGGTCAGTGCCAGTGTACGGGCCAGGAGTATGCTAAGGTGTAGCGTAAGGTGTAGGGCTGGTGGTGGGTTTCCATTCCGGGCTAGGGTTAGGGTTAGGGAACGGCAAGGCTTAGGGCACAGGTGAGGGTACGGAAACGTGGGAGGGTCAGGCTACGTGCTGATGCACGGGTCAGTGCCAGTGTACCGGCCAGGTGTAGGCTACGGCTTGTGGGTAAGGTGTAGGGCTGGTGGTGGGTTTCCGTTCCGGGCTAGGGTTAGGGTTAGGGAACGGCAAGGCTTAGGGCACAGGTGAGGGTACGGAAACGTGGGAGGGTCAGGCTACGTGCTGACGCACGGGTCAGTGCCAGCGTACGGGCCAGGAGTAGGCTACGGCTTGGGGGTAAGGTGTAGGGCTGGTGGTGGGTTTCCGTTCCCGGCTAGGGTTAGGGTTAGGGAACGGCAAGGCTTAGGGCACAGGTGAGGGTACGGAAACGTGGGAGGGTCAGGCTACGTGCTGACGCACGGGTCAGTGCCAGCGTACGGGCCAGGAGTAGGCTACAGCTTGTGGGTAAGTTGTATGGCTGGTGGTGGGTTTCCGTTCCGGGCTAGGGTTAGGGTTAGGGAACGGCAAGGCTTAGGGCACAGGTGAGGGTACGGAAACGTGGGAGGGTCAGGCTCCGTGCTGATGCACGGGTCAGTGCCAGCGTATGGGCCAGGAGTAGGCTACGGTGTAGGGTAAGGTGTAGGGCTGGTGGTGGGTTTCCTTTCCGGGTTAGGGTTAGGGTTAGGGAACGGCAAGGCTTAGGGCACAGGTGAGGGTACGGAAACGTGGGAGGGTCAGGCTACGTGCTGACTCACGGGTCAGTGCCAGCGTACGGGCCAGGAGTAGGCTACGGCTTGGGGGTAAGTTGTAGGGCTGGTGGTGGGTTTCCGTTCCGGGCTAGTGTTAGGGTTAGGGAACGGCAAGGCTTAGGGCACAGGTGAGGGTACGGAAACGTAGGAGGGTCAGGCTACGTGCTGACGCACGGGTCAGTGCCAGCGTACGGGCCAGGAGTAGGCTACGGCGTAGGGTAAGGTGTAGGGCTGGTGGTGGGTTTCCGTTCCGGGCTAGGGTTAGGGTTAGGGAACGGCAAGGCTTAGGGCACAGGTGAGGGTACGGAAACGTGGGAGGGTCAGGCTACGTGCTGACGCACGGGTCAGTGCCAGCGTACCGGCCAGGTATAGGCTACGGCTTGTGGGAAAGTTGTAGGGCTCGTGGTGGGTTTCCGTTCCGGGCTAGGGTTAGGGTTAGGGAACGGCAAGGCTTAGGGCACAGGTGAGGGTACGGAAACGTGGGAGGGTCAGGCTACGTGCTGACGCACGGGTCAGTGCCAGCGTACCGGCCAGGAGTAGGCTACGGCTTGGGGGTAAGTTGTAGGGCTGGTGGTGGGTTTCCGTTCCGGGCTAGGGTTAGGGTTAGGGAACGGCAAGGCTTAGGGCACAGGTGAGGGTACGGAAACGTGGGAGGGTCAGGCTACGTGCTGACGCACGGGTCAGTGCCACCGTACACGCCAGGAGTAGGCTACGGCTTGGGGGTAAGGTGTAGGGCTGGTGGTGGATTTCCGTTCCGGGCTAGGGTTAGGGTTAGGGAACGGCAAGGCTTAGGGCACAGGTGAGTGTACGGAAACGTGGGAGGGTCAGGCTACGTGCTGACGCACGGGTCAGTGCCAGCGTACGGGCCAGGAGTAGGCTACGGCTTGGGGGTAAGTTGTAGGGCTGGTGGTGGGTTTCTGTTCCGGGCTAGGGTTAGGGTTAGGGAACGGCAAGGCTTAGGGCACAGGTTAGGGTACAGAAACGTGGGAGGGTCAGGCTACGTGCTGACGCACGGGTCAGTGCCAGCGTACGGGCCAGGAGTAGGCTACGGCTTGGGGGTAAGGTGTAGGGCTTTTGGTGGGTTTCCGTTCCGGGCTAGGGTTAGGGTTAGGGAACGGCAAGGCTTAGGGCACAGGTGAGGGTACGGAAACTTGGGAGGGTCAGGGTACGTGCTGACGCACGGGTCAGTGCCAGCGTACGGGCCAGGAGTAGGCTACGGCGTAGGGTAAGGTGTAGGGCTGATGGTGGGTTTCCGTTCCGGGCTAGGGTTAGGGTTAGGGAACGGCAAGGCTTAGGGCACAGGTGAGGGTACGGAAACGTGGGAGGGTCAGGCTACGTGCTGACGCACGGGTCAGTGCCAGCGTACGGGCCAGAATTAGGCTACGGCGTAGGGTAAGGTGTAGGGCTGGTGGTGGGTTTCCGTTCCGGGCTAGGGTTAGGGTTAGGGAACGGCAAGGCTTAGGGCACAGGTGAGGGTACGGAAACGTGGGAGGGTCAGTCTACGTGCTGACGCACGGGTCAGTGCCAGCGTACGGGCCAGGAGTAGGGTACGGCTTGGGGGTAAGTTGTAGGGCTGGTGGTGGGTTTCTGTTCCGGGCTAGGGTTAGGGTTAGGGAACGGCAAGGCTTAGGGCACAGGTGAGGGTACGGAAACGTGGGAGGGTCAGGCTACGTGCTGACGCACGGGTCAGTGCCAGCGTACGGGCCTGGAGTAGGCTACGGCGTAGGGTAAGGTGTAGGGCTGGTGGTGGGTTTCCGTTCCGGGCTAGGGTTAGGGTTAGGGAACGGCAAGGCTTAGGGCACAGGTGAGGGTACGGAAACGTGGGAGGGTCAGGCTACGTGCTGACGCACGGGTCAGTGCCAGCGTACAGGCCAGGTGTAGGCTACGGCTTGGGGGTAAGGTGTAGGGCTGGTGGTGGGTTTCCGTTCAGGGCTAGGCTTAGGGTTAGGGAACGGCAACGCTTAGGGCACAGGTGAGGGTACGGAAACGTGGGAGGGTCAGGCTACGTGCTGACTCACGGGTCAGTGCCAGCGTACGGGCCAGGAGTAGGCTACGGCTTGGGGGTAAGGTGTAGGGCTGGTGGTGGGTTTCCGTTCCGGGCTAGGGTTAGGGTTAGGGAACGGCAACGCTTAGGGCACAGGTGAGGGTACGGAAACGTGGGAGGGTCAGGCTACGTGCTGACGCACGGGTCAGTGCCAGCGTACGGGCCAGGAGTAGGCTACAGCTTGGGGGCAAGTTGTAGGGCTGGTGGTGGGTTTCCGTTCCGGGCTAGGGTTAGGGTTAGGGAACGGCAAGGCTTAGGGCACAGGTGAGGGTACGGAAACGTGGGAGGGTCAGGCTACGTGCTGATGCACGGGTCAGTGCCAGCGTACGGGCCAGGAGTAGGCTACGGTGTAGGGTAAGGTGTAGGGCTGGTGGTGGGTTTCCGTTCCGTGCTAGGGTTAGGGTTAGGGAACGGCAAGGCTTAGGGCACAGGTGAGGGTACGGAAACGTGGGAGGGTCAGGCTACGTGCTGACGCACGGGTCAGTGCCAGCGTACGGGCCAGGAGTAGGCTACGGCGTAGAGTAAGGTGTAGGGCTGGTGGTGGGTTCCCGTTCCGGGCTAGGGTTAGGGTTAGGGAACGGCAAGGCTTAGGGCACAGGTGAGGGTATGGAAACGTGGGAGGGTCAGGCTACGTGGTGACGCACGGGTCAGTGCCAGCGTACGGGCCAGGAGTATGCTAAGGTGTAGGGTAAGGTGTAGGGCTGGTGGTGGGTTTCCATTCCGGGCTAGGGTTAGGGTTAGGGAACGGCAAGGCTTAGGGCACAGGTGAGGGTATGGAAACGTGGGAGGGTCAGGCTACGTGCTGATGCACGGGTCAGTGCCAGCGTACCGGCCAGGTGTAGGCTACGGCTTGTGGGTAAGGTGTAGGGCTGGTGGTGGGTTTCCGTTCCGGGCTAGGGTTAGGGTTAGGGAACGGCAAGGCTTAGGGCACAGGTGAGGGTACGGAAACGTGGGAGGGTCAGGCTACGTGCTGACGCACGGGTCAGTGCCAGCGTACGGGCCAGGAGTAGGCTACGGCTTGGGGGTAAGGTGTAGGGCTGGCGGTGGGTTTCCGTTCCCGGCTAGGGTTAGGGTTAGGGAACGGCAAGGCTTAGGGCACAGGTGAGGGTACGGAAACGTGGGAGGGTCAGGCTACGTGCTGATGCACGGGTCAGTGCCAGCGTACGGGCCAGGAGTAGGCTACAGCTTGTGGGTAAGTTGTAGGGCTGGTGGTGGGTTTCCGTTCCGGGCTAGGGTTAGGGTTAGGGAACGGCAAGGCTTAGGGCACAGGTGACGGTACGGAAACGTGGGAGGGTCAGGCTACGTGCTGATGCACGGGTCAGTGCCAGCGTATGGGCCAGGAGTAGGCTACGGTGTAGGGTAAGGTGTAGGGCTGGTGGTGGGTTTCCGTTCCGTGCTAGGGTTAGGGTTAGGGAACGGCAAGGCTTAGGGCACAGGTGAGGGTACGGAAACGTAGGAGGGTCAGGCTACGTGCTGACGCACGAGTCAGTGCCAGCGTACGGGCCAGGAGTAGGCTACGGCGTAGAGTAAGGTGTAGGGCTGGTGGTGGGTTTCCGTTCCGGGCTAGGGTTAGGGTTAGGGAACGGCAAGGCTTAGGGCACAGGTGAGGGTACGGAAACGTGGGAGGGTCAGGCTATGTGCTGACGCACGGGTCAGTGCCAGCGTACCGGCCAGGTATAGGCTACGGCTTGTGGGTAAGGTGTAGGGCTGGTGGTGGGTTTCCGTTTCGGGCTAGGGTTAGGGTTATGGAACGGCAAGGCTTAGGGCACAGGTGAGGGTACGGAAACGTGGGAGGGTCAGGCTACGTGCTGACGCACGAGTCAGTGCCAGTGTACGGGCCAGGAGTAGGCTACGGCTTGGGGGTAAGGTGTATGGCTGGTGGTGGGTTTCCGTTCCGGGCTAGGGTTAGGGTTAGGGAACGGCAAGGCTTAGGGCACAGGTGAGGGTACGGAAACGTGGGAGGGTCAGGCTACGTGCTGACGCACGGGTCAGTGCCAGCGTACGGGCCAGGAGTAGGCTACGGCTTGGGGGTAAGGTGTAGGGCTGGTGGTGGGTTTCCGTTCCGGGCTAGGGTTAGGGTTAGGGAACGGCAAGGCTTAGGGCACAGGTGAGGGTACGGAAACGTGGGAGGGTCAGGCTACGTGCTGACGCACGGGTCAGTGCCAGCGTACGGGCCAGGAGTAGGCTACGGCTTGGGGGTAAGTTGTAGGGCTGGTGGTGGGTTTCCGTTCCGGGCTAGGGTTAGGGTTAGGGAACGGCAAGGCTTAGGGCACAGGTGAGGGTACAGAAACGTGGGAGGGTCAGGCTACGTGCTGACGCACGGGTCAGTGCCAGCGTACGGGCCAGGAGTAGGCTACGGCTTGGGGGTAAGGTGTAGGGCTGGTGGTGGGTTTCCGTTCCGGGCTAGGGTTAGGGTTAGGGAACGGCAAGGCTTAGGGCACAGGTGAGGGTACGGAAACGTGGGAGGGTCAGGCTACGTGCTGACGCACGGGTCAGTGCCAGCGTACGGGGCAGGAGTAGGCTACGGCGTAGGGTAAGGTGTAGGGCTGGTGGTGGGTTTCCGTTCCGGGCTAGGGTTAGGGTTAGGGAACGGCAAGGCTTAGGGCACAGGTGAGGGTACGGAAACGTGGGAGGGTCAGGCTACGTGCTGACTCACGGGTCAGTGCCAGCGTACGGGCCAGGAGTAGGCTACGGCTTGGGGGTAAGTTGTAGGGCTGGTGGTGGGTTTCCGTTCCGGGCTAGGGTTAGGGTTAGGGAACGGCAAGGCTTAGGGCACAGGTGAGGGTACGGAAACGTAGGAGGGTCAGGCTACGTGCTGACGCACGGGTCAGTGCCAGCGTACGGGCCAGGAGTAGGCTACGGCGTAGGGTAAGGTGTAGGGCTGGTGGTGGGTTTCCGTTCCGGGCTAGGGTTAGGGTTAGGGAACTGCAAGGCTTAGGGCACAGGTGAGGGTACGGAAACGTGGGAGGGTCAGGCTACGTGCTGACGCACGGATCAGTGCCAGCGTACCGGCCAGGTATAGGCTACGGCTTGTGGGTAAGTTGTAGGGTTCGTGGTGGGTTTCCGTTCCGGGCTAGGGTTAGGGTTAGGGAACGGCAAGGCTTAGGGCACAGGTGAGGGTACGGAAACGTGGGAGGGTCAGGCTACGTGCTGACGCACGGGTCAGTGCCAGCGTACCGGCCTGGAGTAGGCTACGGCTTGGGGGTAAGGTGTAGGGCTGATGGTGGGTTTCCTTTCCGGGCTAGGGTTAGGGTTAGGGAACGGCAAGGCTTAGGGCACAGGTGAGGGTACGGAAACGTGGGAGGGTCAGGCTACGTGCTGACGCACTGGTCAGTGCCAGCGTACGGGCCAGGAGTAGGCTATGGTGTAGGGTAAGGTCTAGGGCTGGTGGTGGGTTTCCGTTCTGTGCTAGGGTTAGGGTTAGGGAACGACAAGGCTTAGGGCACAGGTGAGGGTACGGAAACGTGGGAGGGTCAGGCTACGTGCTGACGCACGGGTCAGTGCCAGCGTACACGCCAGGAGTAGGCTACGGCTTGGGGGTAAGGTGTAGGGCTGGTGGTGGATTTCCGTTCCGGGCTAGGGTTAGGGTTAGGGAACGGCAAGGCTTAGGGCACAGGTGAGTGTACGGAAACGTGGGAGGGTCAGGCTACGTGCTGACGCACGGGTCAGTGCCAGCGTACGGGCCAGGAGTAGGCTACTGCTTGGGGGTAAGTTGTAGGGCTGGTGGTGGGTTTCTGTTCCGGGCTAGGGTTAGGGTTAGGGAACGGCAAGGCTTAGGGCACAGGTTAGGGTACAGAAACGTGGGAGGGTCAGGCTACGTGCTGACGCACGGGTCAGTGCCAGGGTACGGGCCAGGAGTAGGCTACGGCTTGGGGGTAAGGTGTAGGGCTTTTGGTGGGTTTCCGTTCCGGGCTAGGGTTAGGGTTAGGGAACGGCAAGGCTTAGGGCACAGGTGAGGGTATGGAAACTTGGGAGGGTCAGGCTACGTGCTGACGCACGGGTCAGTGCCAGCGTACGGGCCAGGAGTAGGCTACGGCGTAGGGTAAGGTGTAGGGCTGATGGTGGGTTTCCGTTCCGGGCTAGGGTTAGGGTTAGGGAACGGCAAGGCTTAGGGCACAGGTGAGGGTACGGAAACGTGGGAGGGTCAGGCTACGTGCTGACGCACGGGTCAGTGCCAGCGTACGGGCCAGGATTAGGCTACTGCGTTGGGTAAGGTGTAGGGCTGGTGGTGGGTTTCCGTTCCGGGCTAGGGTTAGGGTTAGGGAACGGCAAGGCTTAGGGCACAGGTGAGGGTACGGAAACGTGGGAGGGTCAGGCTACGTGCTGACGCACGGGTCAGTGCCAGCGTACGGGCCAGGAGTAGGGTACGGCTTGGGGGTAAGTTGTAGGGCTGGTGGTGGGTTTCTGTTCCAGGCTAGGGTTAGGGTTAGGGAACGGCAAGGCTTAGGGCACAGGTGAGGGTACGGAAACGTGGGAGGGTCAGGCTACGTGCTGACGCACGGGTCAGTGCCAGCGTACGGGCCTGGAGTAGGCTACGGCGTAGGGTAAGGTGTAGGGCTGGTGGTGGGTTTCCGTTCTGGGCTAGGGTTAGGGTTAGGGAACGGCAAGGCTTAGGGCACAGGTGAGGGTACGGAAACGTGGGAGGGTCAGGCTACGTGCTGACGCACGGGTCAGTGCCAGCGTACCGGCCAGGTGTAGGCTACGGCTTGTGGGTAAGGTGTAGGGCTGGTGGTGGGTTTCCGTTCCGGGCTAGTGTTAGGGTTAGGGAACGGCAAGGCTTACGGCACAGGTGAGGGTACGGAAACGTGGGAGGGTCAGGCTACGTGCTGACGCACGGGTCAGTGCCAGCGTACAGGCCAGGTGTAGGCTACGGCTTGGGGGTAAGGTGTAGGGCTGGTGGTGGGTTTCCGTTCCGGGCTAGGCTTAGGGTTAGGGAACGGCAAGGCTTAGGGCACAGGTGAGGGTACGTAAACGTGGGAGGGTCAGGCTACGTGCTGACGCACGGGTCAGTGCCAGCGTACGGGCCAGGATTAGGCTACGGCGTAGGGTAAGGTGTAGGGCTGGTGGTGGGTTTCCATTCCGGGCTAGGGTTAGGGTTAGGGAACGGCAAGGCTTAGGGCACAGGTGAGGGTACGGAAACGTGGGAGGGTCAGGCTACGTGCTGACTCACGGGTCAGTGCCAGCGTACGGGCCAGGAGTAGGGTACGGCTTGGGGGTAAGTTGTAGGGCTGGTGGTGGGTTTCTGTTCCGGGCTAGGGTTAGGGTAAGGGAACGGCAAGGCTTAGGGCACAGGTGAGGGTACGGAAACGTGGGAGGGTCAGGCTACGTGCTGACGCACGGGTCAGTGCCAGCGTACGGGCCTGGAGTAGGCTACGGCTTGGGGGTAAGTTGTAGGGCTGGTGGTGGGTTTCCGTTCCGGGCTAGGGTTGGGGTTAGGGAACGGCAAGTCTTAGGGCACAGGTGAGTGTACGGAAACGTGGGAGGGTCAGGCTACGTGCTGACGCATGGGTCAGTGCCAGCGTATGGGCCAGGAGTAGGCTACGGCTTGGGGGTAAGTTGTAGGGCTGGTGGTGGGTTTCCGTTCCGGGCTAGGGTTGGGGTTAGGGAACGGCAAGTCTTAGGGCACAGGTGAGTGTACGGAAACGTGGGACGGTCAGGCTACGTGCTGACGCATGGGTCAGTGCCAGCGTATGGGCCAGGAGTAGGCTACGGCTTGGGGGTAAGTTGTAGGGCTGGTGGTGGGTTTCCGTTCCGGGCTAGGGTTAGGGTTAGGGAACGGCAAGTCTTAGGGCACAGGTGAGTGTACGGAAACGTGGGAGGGTCAGGCTACGTGCTGACGCACGGGTCAGTGCCAGCGTACGGGCCAGGAGTAGGCTACGGCGTAGGGTAAGGTGTAGGGCTGGTGGTGGGTTTCCGTTCCGGGCTAGGGTTAGGGTTAGGGAACGGCAAGTCTTAGGGCATAGGTGAGGGTATGGAAACGTGGGAGGGTCAGGCTACGTGGTGACGAACGGGTCAGTGCCAGCGTACGGGCCAGGAGTAGGCTAAGGTGTAGGGTAAGGTGTAGGGCTGGTGGTGGGTTTCCGTTCCGGGCTAGTGTTAGGGTTAGGGAACGACAAGGCTTAGGGCACAGGTGAGGGTACGGAAACGTGGGAGGGTCAGGCTACGTGCTGACGCACGGGTCAGTGCCAGCGTACACGCAGGAGTAGGCTACGGCTTGGGAGTAAGGTGTAGGGCTGGTGGTGGGTTTCCGTTCCGGGCTAGGGTTAGGGTTAGGGAACGGCAAGGCTTAGGGCACAGGTGAGTGTACGGAAACGTGGGAGGGTCAGGCTACGTGCTGACGCACGGGTCAGTGCCAGCGTACGGGCCAGGAGTAGGCTACGGCTTGGGGGTAAGTTGTAGGGCTGGTGGTGGGTTACCGTTCCGGGCTAGGGTTAGGGTTAGGGAACGGAAGGCTTAGGGTACAGGTGAGGGTACGGAAACGTGGGAGGGTCAGGCTACGTGCTGATGCACGGGTCAGTGCCAGCGTACGGGCCAGGAGTAGGCTACGGCTTGGGGGTCAGGTGTAGGGCTGGTGGTGGGTTTCCGTTCCGGGCTAGGGTTAGGGTTAGGGAACGGCAAGGCTTAGGGCACCGGTGAGGGTATGGAAACGTGGGAGGGTCAGGCTACGTGGTGACGCACGGGTCAGTGCCAGTGTACGGGCCAGGAGTATGCTAAGGTGTAGCGTAAGGTGTAGGGCTGGTGGTGGGTTTCCATTCCGGGCTAGGGTTAGGGTTAGGGAACGGCAAGGCTTAGGGCACAGGTGAGGGTACGGAAACGTGGGAGGGTCAGGCTACGTGCTGATGCACGGGTCAGTGCCAGCGTACCGGCCAGGTGTAGGCTACGGCTTGTGGGTAAGGTGTAGGGCTGGTGGTGGGTTTCCGTTCCGGGCTAGGGTTAGGGTTAGGGAACGGCAAGGCTTAGGGCACAGGTGAGGGTACGGAAACGTGGGAGGGTCAGGCTACGTGCTGACGCACGGGTCAGTGCCAGCGTAAGGGCCAGGAGTAGGCTACGGCTTGGGGGTAAGGTGTAGGGCTGGTGGTGGGTTTCCGTTCCCGGCTAGGGTTAGGGTTAGGGAACGGCAAGGCTTAGGGCACAGGTGAGGGTACGGAAACGTGGGAGGGTCAGGCTACGTGCTGACGCACGGGTCAGTGTCAGCGTACGGGCCAGGAGTAGGCTACAGCTTGTGGGTAAGTTGTATGGCTGGTGGTGGGTTTCCGTTCCGGGCTAGGGTTAGGGTTAGGGAACGGCAAGGCTTAGGGCACAGGTGAGGGTACGGAAACGTGGGAGGGTCAGGCTACGTGCTGATGCACGGGTCAGTGCCAGCGTATGGGCCAGGAGTAGGCTACGGTGTAGGGTAAGGTGTAGGGCTGGTGGTGGGTTTCCGTTCCGTGCTAGGGTTAGGTTTAGGGAACGGCAAGGCTTAGGGCACAGGTGAGGGTACGGAAACGTAGGAGGGTCAGGCTACGTGCTGACGCACGAGTCAGTGTCAGCGTACGGGCCAGGAGTAGGCTACGGCGTAGAGTAAGGTGTAGGGCTGGTGGTGGGTTTCCGTTCCGGGCTAGGGTTAGGGTTAGGGAACGGCAAGGCTTAGGGCACAGGTGAGGGTACGGAAACGTGGGAGGGTCAGGCTATGTGCTGACGCACGGGTCAGTGCCAGCGTACCGGCCAGGTATAGGCTACGGCTTGTGGGTAAGGTGTAGGGCTGGTGGTGGGTTTCCGTTTCGGGCTAGGGTTAGGGTTAGGGAACGGCAAGGCTTAGGGCACAGGTGAGGGTACGGAAACGTGGGAGGGTCAGGCTACGTGCTGACGCACGGGTCAGTGCCAGTGTACGGGCCAGGAGTAGGCTACGGCTTGGGGGTAAGGTGTATGGCTGGTGGTGGGTTTCCGTTCCGGGCTAGGGTTAGGGTTAGGGAACGGCAAGGCTTAGGGCACAGGTGAGGGTACGGAAACGTGGGAGGGTCAGGCTACGTGCTGACGCACGGGTCAGTGCCAGCGTACGGGCCAGGAGTAGGCTACGGCTTGGGGGTAAGGTGTAGGGCTGGTGGTGGGTTTCCGTTCCGGGCTAGGGTTAGGGTTAGGGAACGGCAAGGCTTAGGGCACAGGTGAGGGTACGGAAACGTGGGAGGGTCAGGCTACGTGCTGACGCAAGGGTCAGTGCCAGCGTACGGGCCAGGAGTAGGCTACGGCTTGGGGGTAAGTTGTAGGGCTGGTGGTGGGTTTCCGTTCCGGGCTAGGGTTAGGGTTAGGGAACGGCAAGGCTTAGGGCACAGGTGAGGGTACGGAAACGTGGGAGGGTCAGGCTACGTGCTGACGCACGGGTCAGTGCCAGCGTACGGGCCAGGAGTAGGCTACGGCTTGGGGGTAAGGTGTAGGGCTGGTGGTGGGTTTCCGTTCCGGGCTAGGGTTAGGGTTAGGGAACGGCAAGGCTTAGGGCACAGGTGAGGGTACGGAAACGTGGGAGGGTCAGGCTACGTGCTGACGCACGGGTCAGTGCCAGCGTACGGGCCAGGAGTAGGCTACGGCGTAGGGTAAGGTGTAGGGCTGTTGGTGGGTTTCCGTTCCGGGCTAGGGTTAGGGTTAGGGAACGGCAAGGCTTAGGGCACAGGTGAGGGTACGGAAACGTGGGAGGGTCAGGCTACGTGCTGACTCACGGGTCAGTGCCAGCGTACGGGCCAGGAGTAGGCTACGGCTTGGGGGTAAGTTGTAGGGCTGGTGGTGGGTTTCCGTTCCGGGCTAGGGTTAGGGTTAGGGAACGGCAAGGCTTAGGCCACAGGTGAGGGTACGGAAACGTAGGAGGGTCAGGCTACGTGCTGACGCACGGGTCAGTGCCAGCGTACGGGCCAGGAGTAGGCTACGGCGTAGGGTAAGGTGTAGGGCTGGTGGTGGGTTTCCGTTCCGGGCTAGGGTTAGGGTTAGGGAACGGCAAGGCTTAGGGCACAGGTGAGGGTACGGAAACGTGGGAGGGTCAGGCTACGTGCTGACGCATGGGTCAGTGCCCGCGTACCGGCCAGGTATAGGCTACGGCTTGTGGGTAAGTTGTAGGGCTCGTGGTGGGTTTCCGTTCCGGGCTAGGGTTAGGGTTAGGGAACGGCAAGGCTTAGGGCACAGGTGAGGGTACGGAAACGTGGGAGGGTCAGGCTACGTGCTGATGCACGGGTCAGTGCCAGCGTACCGGCCAGGTATAGGCTACGGCTTGTGGGTAAGGTGTAGGGCTGGTGGTGGGTTTCCGTTCCGGGCTAGGGTTAGGGTTAGGGAACGGCAAGGCTTAGGGCACAGGTGAGGGTACGGAAACGTGGGAGGGTCAGGCTACGTGCTGATGCACGGGCCAGTGCCAGCGTACGGGCCAGGAGTAGGCTACGGTGTAGGGTAAGGTGTAGGGCTGGTGGTGGGTTTCCGTTCCGTGCTAGGGTTAGGGTTAGGGAACGGCAAGGCTTAGGGCACAGGTGAGGGTACGGAAACGTGGGAGGGTCAGGCTACGTGCTGACGCACGGGTCAGTGCCAGCGTACGGGCCAGGAGTAGGCTACGGCGTAGAGTAAGGTGTAGGGCTGGTGGTGGGTTTCCGTTCCGGGCTAGGGTTAGGGTTAGGGAACGGCAAGGCTTAGGGCACAGGTGAGGGTATGGAAACGTGGGAGGGTCAGGCTACGTGGTGACGCACGGGTCAGTGCCAGTGTACGGGCCAGGAGTATGCTAAGGTGTAGCGTAAGGTGTAGGGCTGGTGGTGGGTTTCCATTCCGGGCTAGGGTTAGGGTTAGGGAACGGCAAGACTTAGGGCACAGGTGAGGGTACGGAAACGTGGGAGGGTCAGGCTACGTGCTGATGCACGGGTCAGTGCCAGCGTACCGGCCAGGTGTAGGCTACGGCTTGTGGGTAAGGTGTAGGGCTGGTGGTGGGTTTCCGTTCCGGGCTAGGGTTAGGGTTAGGGAACGGCAAGGCTTAGGGCACAGGTGAGGGTACGGAAACGTGGGAGGGTCAGGCTACGTGCTGACGCACGGGTCAGTGCCAGCGTAAGGGCCAGGAGTAGGCTACGGCTTGGGGGTAAGATGTAGGGCTGGTGGTGGGTTTCCGTTCCCGGCTAGTGTTAGGGTTAGGGAACGGCAAGGCTTAGGGCACAGGTGAGGGTATGGAAACGTGGGAGGGTCAGGCTACGTGCTGACGCACGGGTCAGTGCCAGCGTACGGGCCAGGAGTAGGCTACAGCTTGTGGGTAAGTTGTATGGCTGGTGGTGGGTTTCCGTTCCGGGCTAGGGTTAGGGTTAGGGAACGGCAAGGCTTAGGGCACAGGTGAGGGTACGGAAACGTGGGAGGGTCAGGCTACGTGCTGATGCACGGGTCAGTGCCAGCGTATGGGCCAGGAGTAGGCTACGGTGTAGGGTAAGGTGTAGGGCTGGTGGTGGGTTTCCGTTCCGTGCTAGGGTTAGGGTTAGGGAACGGCAAGGCTTAGGGCACAGGTGAGGGTACGGAAACGTAGGAGGGTCAGGCTACGTGCTGACGCACGAGTCAGTGCCAGCGTACGGGCCAGGAGTAGGCTACGGCGTAGAGTAAGGTGTAGGGCTGGTGGTGGGTTTCCGTTCCGGGCTAGGGTTAGGGTTAGGGAACGGCAAGGCTTAGGGCACAGGTGAGGGTACGGAAACGTTGGAGGGTCAGGCTATGTGCTGACGCACGGGTCAGTGCCAGCGTACCGGCCAGGTATAGGCTACGGCTTGTGGGTAAGGTGTAGGGCTGGTGGTGGGTTTCCGTTTCGGGCTAGGGTTAGGGTTAGGGAACGGCAAGGCTTAGGGCACAGGTGAGGGTACGGAAACGTGGGAGGGTCAGGCTACGTGCTGACGCACGGGTCAGTGCCAGTGTACGGGCCAGGAGTAGGCTACGGCTTGGGGGTAAGGTGTATGGCTGGTGGTGGGTTTCCGTTACGGGCTAGGGTTAGGGTTAGGGAACGGCAAGGCTTAGGGCACAGGTGAGGGTACGGAAACGTGGGAGGGTCAGGCTACGTGCTGACGCACGGGTCAGTGCCAGCGTACGGGCCAGGAGTAGGCTACGGCTTGGGGGTAAGGTGTAGGGCTGGTGGTGGGTTTCTGTTCCGGGCTAGGGTTAGGGTTAGGGAACGGCAAGGCTTAGGGCACAGGTGAGGGTACGGAAACGTGGGAGGGTCAGGCTACGTGCTGACGCAAGGGTCAGTGCCAGCGTACGGGCCAGGAGTAGGCTACGGCTTGGGGGTAAGTTGTAGGGCTGGTGGTGGGTTTCCGTTCCGGGCTAGGGTTAGGGTTAGGGAACGGCAAGGCTTAGGGCACAGGTGAGGGTACGGAAACGTGGGAGGGTCAGGCTACGTGCTGACGCACGGGTCAGTGCCAGCGTACGGGCCAGGAGTAGGCTACGGCTTGGGGGTAAGGTGTAGGGCTGGCGGTGGTTTTCCGTTCCAGCTAGAGTTAGGGTTAAGGAACGGCAAGGCTTAGGGCACAGGTGAGGGTACGGAAACGTGGGAGGGTCAGGCTACGTGCTGACGCACGGGTCAGTGCCAGCGTATGGGCCAGGAGTAGGCTACGGCTTGGGGGTAAGTTGTAGGGCTGGTGGTGGGTTTCCGTTCCGGGCTAGGGTTAGGGTTAGGGAACGGCAAGGCTTAGGGCACAGGTGAGGGTACGGAAACGTGGGAGGGTCAGGCTACGTGCTGACGCACGGGTCAGTGCCAGCGTACGGGCCAGGAGTAGGCTACGGCGTAGGGTAAGGTGTAGGGCTGTTGGTGGGTTTCCGTTCCGGGCTAGGGTTAGGGTTAGGGAACGGCAAGGCTTAGGGCACAGGTGAGGGTACGGAAACGTGGGAGGGTCAGGCTACGTGCTGACTCATGGGTCAGTGCCAGCGTACGGGCCAGGAGTAGGCTACGGCTTGGGGGTAAGTTGTAGGGCTGGTGGTGGGTTTCCGTTCGGGGCTAGGGTTAGGGTTAGGGAACGGCAAGGCTTAGGGCACAGGTGAGGGTACGGAAACGTAGGAGGGTCAGGCTACGTGCTGACGCACGGGTCAGTGCCAGCGTACGGGCCAGGAGTAGGCTACGGCGTAGGGTAAGGTGTAGGGCTGGTGGTGGGTTTCCGTTCCGGGCTAGGGTTAGGGTTAGGGAACGGCAAGGCTTAGGGCACAGGTGAGGGTACGGAAACGTGGGAGGGTCAGGCTACGTGCTGACGCATGGGTCAGTGCCAGCGTACCGGCCAGGTATAGGCTACGGCTTGTGGGTAAGTTGTAGGGCTCGTGGTGGGTTTCCGTTCCGGGCTAGGGTTAGGGTTAGGGAATGGCAAGGCTTAGGGCACAGGTGAGGGTACGGAAACGTGGGAGGGTCAGGCTACGTGCTGACGCACGGGTCAGTGCCAGCGTACCGGCCAGGAGTCGGCTACGGCTTGGGGGTAAGTTGTAGGGCTGGTGGTGGGTTTCCGTTCCGGGCTAGGGTTGGGGTTAGGGAACGGCAAGTCTTAGGGCACAGGTGAGGGTACGGAAACGTGGGAGGGTCAGGCTACGTGCTGACGCACGGGTCAGTGCCAGCGTACGGGCCAGGAGTAGGCTACGGCGTAGGGTAAGGTGTAGGGCTGGTGGTGGGTTTCCGTTCCGGGCTAGGGTTAGGGTTAGGGAACGGCAAGGCTTAGGGCACAGGTGAGGGTACGGAAACGTGGGAGGGTCAGGCTACGTGCTGACGCACGGGTCAGTGCCAGCGTACGGGCCAGGAGTAGGCTACAGCTTGGGGGCAAGTTGTAGGGCTGGTGGTGGGTTTCCGTTCCGGGCTAGGGTTAGGGTTAGGGAACGGCAAGGCTTAGGGCACAGGTGAGGGTACGGAAACGTGGGAGGGTCAGGCTACGTGCTGATGCACGGGTCAGTGCCAGCGTACGGGCCAGGTGTAGGCTACGGTGTAGGGTAAGGTGTAGGTCTGGTGGTGGGTTTCCGTTCCGTGCTAGGGTTAGGGTTAGGGAACGGCAAGGCTTAGGGCACAGGTGAGGGTACGGAAACGTGGGAGGGTCAGGCTACCTGCTGACGCACGGGTCAGTGCCAGCGTACGGGCCAGGAGTAGGCTACGGCTTGGGGGTAAGTTGTAGGGCTGGTGGTGGGTTTCCGTTCCGGGCTAGGGTTAGGGTTAGGGAACGGCAAGGCTTAGGGCACAGGTGAGGGTATGGAAACGTGGGAGGGTCAGGCTACGTGGTGACGCACGGGTCAGTGCCAGTGTACGGGCCAGGAGTATGCTAAGGTGTAGCGTAAGGTGTAGGGCTGGTGGTGGGTTTCCATTCCGGGCTAGGGTTAGGGTTAGGGAACGGCAAGGCTTAGGGCACAGGTGAGGGTACGGAAACGTGGGAGGGTCAGGCTACGTGCTGATGCACGGGTCAGTGCCAGCGTACCGGCCAGGTGTAGGCTACGGCTTGTGGGTAAGGTGTAGGGCTGGTGGTGGGTTTCCGTTCCGGGCTAGGGTTAGGGTTAGGGAATGGCAAGGCTTAGGGCACAGGTGAGGGTACGGAAACGTGGGAGGGTCAGGCTACGTGCTGACGCACGGGTCAGTGCCAGCGTAAGGGCCAGGAGTAGGCTACGGCTTGGGGGTAAGGTGTAGGGCTGGTGGTGGGTTTCCGTTCCCGGCTAGGGTTAGGGTTAGGGAACGGCAAGGCTTAGGGCACAGGTGAGGGTACGGAAACGTGGGAGGGTCAGGCTACGTGCTGACGCACGTGTCAGTGCCAGCGTACGGGCCAGGAGTAGGCTACAGCTTGTGGGTAAGTTGTATGGCTGGTGGTGGGTTTCCGTTCCGGGCTAGGGTTAGGGTTAGGGAACGGCAAGGCTTAGGGCACAGGTGAGGGTACGGAAACGTGGGAGGGTCAGGCTACGTGCTGATGCACGGGTCAGTGCCAGCGTATGGGCCAGGAGTAGGCTACGGTGTAGGGTAAGGTGTAGGGCTGGTGGTGGGTTTCCGTTCCGTGCTAGGGTTAGGGTTAGGGAACGGCAAGGCTTAGGGCACAGGTGAGGGTACGGAAACGTAGGAGGGTCAGGCTACGTGCTGACGCACGAGTCAGTGCCAGCGTACGGGCCAGGAGTAGGCTACGGCGTAGAGTAAGGTGTAGGGCTGGTGGTGGGTTTCCGTTCCGGGCTAGGGTTAGGGTTAGGGAACGGCAAGGCTTAGGGCACAGGTGAGGGTACGGAAACGTGGGAGGGTCAGGCTACGTGCTGACGCATGGGTCAGTGCCAGCGTACCGGCCAGGTATAGGCTACGGCTTGTGGGTAAGTTGTAGGGCTCGTGGTGGGTTTCCGTTCCGGGCTAGGGTTAGGGTTAGGGAATGGCAAGGCTTAGGGCACCCGTGAGGGTACGGAAACGTGGGAGGGTCAGGCTACGTGCTGACGCACGGGTCAGTGCCAGCGTACCGGCCAGGAGTCGGCTACGGCATGGGGGTAAGTTGTAGGGCTGGTGGTGGGTTTCCGTTCCGGGCTAGGGTTAGGGTTAGGTAACGGCAAGGCTTAGGGCACAGGTGAGGGTACGGAAACGTGGGAGGGTCAGGCTACGTGCTGACGCACGGGTCAGTGCCAGCGTACGGGCCAGGAGTAGGCTACGGTGTAGGGTAAGGTCTAGGGCTGGTGGTGGGTTTCCGTTCCGTGCTAGGGTTAGGGTTAGGGAACGGCAAGTCTTAGGGCACAGGTGAGGGTACGGAAACGTGGGAGGGTCAGGCTACGTGCTGACGCACGGGTCAGTGCCAGCGTACACGCCAGGAGTAGGCTACGGCTTGGGGGTAAGGTGTAGGGCTGGTGGTGGATTTCCGTTCCGGGCTAGGGTTAGGGTTAGGGAACGGCAAGGCTTAGGGCACAGGTGAGTGTACGGAAACGTGGGAGGGTCAGGCTACGTGCTGACGCACGGGTCAGTGCCAGCGTACGGGCCAGGAGTAGGCTACGGCTTGGGGGTAAGTTGTAGGGCTGGTGGTGGGTTTCTGTTCCGGGCTAGGGTTAGGGTTAGGGAACGGCAAGGCTTAGGGCAGAGGTTAGGGTACAGAAACGTGGGAGGGTCAGGCTACGTGCTGACGCACGGGTCAGTGCCAGCGTACGGGCCAGGAGTAGGCTACGGCTTGGGGGTAAGTTGTAGGGCTGGTGGTGGGTTTCCGTTCCGGGCTAGGGTTGGGGTTAGGGAACGGCAAGTCTTAGGGCACAGGTGAGGGTACGGAAACGTGGGAGGGTCAGGCTACGTGCTGACGCACGGGTCAGTGCCAGCGTACGGGCCAGGAGTAGGCTACGGCGTAGGGTAAGGTGTAGGGCTGGTGGTGGGTTTCCGTTCCGGGCTAGGGTTAGGGTTAGGGAACGGCAAGGCTTAGGGCATAGGTGAGGGTATGGAAACGTGGGAGGGTCAGGCTACGTGGTGACGAACGGGTCAGTGCCAGCGTACGGGCCAGGAGTAGGCTAAGGTGTAGGGTAAGGTGTAGGGCTGGTGGTGGGTTTCCGTTCCGGGCTAGGGTTAGGGTTAGGGAACGGCAAGGCTTAGTGCACAGGTGAGGGTACAGAAACGTGGGAGGGTCAGGCTACGTGCTGATGCACGGGTCAGTGCCAGCGTACCGGCCAGGTGTAAGCTACGGCGTAGGGTAAGGTGTAGGGCTGGTGGTGGGTTTCCGTTCCGGGCTAGGGTTCGGGTTAGGGAACGGCAAGGCTTAGGGCACAGGTGAGGGTACGGAAACGTGGGAGGGTCAGGCTACGTGCTGACGCACGGGTCAGTGCCAGCGTACGGGCCAGGAGTAGGCTACGGCGTAGGGTAAGGTGTAGGGCTGGTGGTGGGTTTCCGTTCCGGGCTAGGGTTAGGGTTAGGGAACGGCAAGGCTTAGGGCACAGGTGAGGGTACGGAAACGTGGGAGGGTCAGGCTACGTGCTGACGCACGGGTCAGTGCCAGCGTACGGGCCAGGAGTAGGCTACAGCTTGGGGGCAAGTTGTAGGGCTGGTGGTGGGTTTCCGTTCCGGGCTAGGGTTAGGGTTAGGGAACGGCAAGGCTTAGGGCACAGGTGAGGGTACGGAAACGTGGGAGGGTCAGGCTACGTGCTGACGCACGGGTCAGTGCCAGCGTACGGGCCAGGAGTAGGCTACGGCTTGGGGGTAAGGTGTAGGGCTGGTGGTGGGTTTCCGTTCCGGGCTAGGGTTAGGGTTAGGGAACGGCAAGGCTTAGGGCACAGGTGAGGGTATGGAAACGTGGGAGGGTCAGGCTACGTGGTGACGCACGGGTCAGTGCCAGTGTACGGGCCAGGAGTATGCTAAGGTGTAGCGTAAGGTGTAGGGCTGGTGGTGGGTTTCCATTCCGGGCTAGGGTTAGGGTTAGGGAACGGCAAGGCTTAGGGCACAGGTGAGGGTACGGAAACGTGGGAGGGTCAGGCTACGTGCTGATGCACGGGTCAGTGCCAGCGTACCGGCCAGGTGTAGGCTACGGCTTGTGGGTAAGGTGTAGGGCTGGTGGTGGGTTTCCGTTCCGGGCTAGGGTTAGGGTTAGGGAACGGCAAGGCTTAGGGCACAGGTGAGGGTACGGAAACGTGGGAGGGTCAGGCTACGTGCTGACGCACGGGTCAGTGCCAGCGTAAGGGCCAGGAGTAGGCTACGGCTTGGGGGTAAGGTGTAGGGCTGGTGGTGGGTTTCCGTTCCCGGCTAGGGTTAGGGTTAGGGAACGGCAAGGCTTAGGGCACAGGTGAGGGTACGGAAACGTGGGAGGGTCAGGCTACGTGCTGACGCACGGGTCAGTGCCAGCGTACGGGCCAGGAGTAGGCTACAGCTTGTGGGTAAGTTGTATGGCTGGTGGTGGGTTTCCGTTCCGGGCTAGGGTTAGGGTTAGGGAACGGCAAGGCTTAGGGCACAGGTGAGGGTACGGAAACGTGGGAGGGTCAGGCTACGTGCTGATGCACGGGTCGGTGCCAGCGTATGGGCCCGGAGTAGGCTACGGTGTAGGGTAAGGTGTAGGGCTGGTGGTGGGTTTCCGTTCCGTGCTAGGGTTAGGGTTAGGGAACGGCAAGGCTTAGGGCACAGGTGAGGGTACGGAAACGTAGGAGGGTCAGGCTACGTGCTGACGCACGAGTCAGTGCCAGCGTACGGGCCAGGAGTAGGCTACGGCGTAGAGTAAGGTGTAGGGCTGGTGGTGGGTTTCCGTTCCGGGCTAGGGTTAGGGTTAGGGAACGGCAAGGCTTAGGGCACAGGTGAGGGTACGGAAACGTGGGAGGGTCAGGCTATGTGCTGACGCACGGGTCAGTGCCAGCGTACCGGCCAGGTATAGGCTACGGCTTGTGGGTAAGGTGTAGGGCTGGTGGTGGGTTTCCGTTTCGGGCTAGGGTTAGGGTTAGGGAACGGCAAGGCTTAGGGCACAGGTGAGGGTACGGAAACGTGGGAGGGTCAGGCTACGTGCTGACGCACGGGTCAGTGCCAGCGTACCGGCCAGGAGTAGGCTACAGCTTGGGGGTAAGTTGTAGGGCTGGTGGTGGGTTTCCGTTCCGGGCTAGGGTTAGGGTTAGGGAACGGCAAGGCTTAGGGCACAGGTGAGGGTACGGAAACGTGGGAGGGTCAGGCTACGTGCTGACGCACGGGTCAGTGCCAGCGTACGGGCCAGGAGTAGGCTACGGTGTAGGGGAAGGTGTAGGGCTGGTGGTGGGTTTCCGTTCCGTGCTAGGGTTAGGGTTAGGGAACGACAAGGCTTAGGGCACAGGTGAGGGTACGGAAACGTGGGAGGGTCAGGCTACGTGCTGACGCACGCGTCAGTGCCAGCGTACACGCCAGGAGTAGGCTACGGCTTGGGGGTAAGGTGTAGGGCTGGTGGTGGATTTCCGTTCCGGGCTAGGGTTAGGGTTAGGGAACGGCAAGGCTTAGGGCACAGGTGAGTGTACGGAAACGTGGGAGGGTCAGGCTACGTGCTGACGCACGGGTCAGTGCCAGCGTACGGGCCAGGAGTAGGCTACGGCTTGGGGGTAAGTTGTAGGGCTGGTGGTGGGTTTCTGTTCCGGGCTAGGGTTAGGGTTAGGGAACGGCAAGGCTTAGGGCACAGGTTAGGGTACAGAAACGTGGGAGGGTCAGGCTACGTGCTGACGCACGGGTCAGTGCCAGCGTACGGGCCAGGAGTAGGCTATGGCTTGGGGGTAAGGTGTAGGGCTTTTGGCGGGTTTCCTTTCCGGGCTAGGGTTAGGGTTAGGGAACGGCAAGGCTTAGGGCACAGGTGAGGGTACGGAAACTTGGGAGGGTCAGGCTACGTGCTGACGCACGTGTCAGTGCCAGCGTACGGGCCAGGAGTAGGCTACGGCGTAGGGTAAGGTGTAGGGCTGATGGTGGGTTTCCGTTCCGGGCTAGGGTTAGGGTTAGGGAACGGCAAGGCTTAGGGCACAGGTGAGGGTACGGAAACGTGGGAGGGTTAGGCTACGTGCTGACGCACGGGTCAGTGCCAGCGTACGGGCCAGGATTAGGCTACGGTGTAGGGTAAGGTGTAGGGCTGGTGGTGGGTTTCCGTTCCGGGCTAGGGTTAGGGTTAGGGAACGGCAAGGCTTAGGGCACAGGTCAGGGTACGGAAACGTGGGAGGGTCAGGCTACGTGCTGACGCACGGGTCAGTGCCAGCGTACGGGCCAGGAGTAGGGTACGGCTTGGGGGTAAGCTGTAGGGCTGGTGGTGGGTTTCTGTTCCGGGCTAGGGTTAGGGTTAGGGAACGGCAAGGCTTAGGGCACAGGTGAGGGTACGGAAACGTGGGAGGGTCAGGCTACGTGCTGACGCACGGGTCAGTGCCAGCGTACGGGCCTGGAGTATGCTACGGCGTAGGGTAAGGTGTAGGGCTGGTGGTGGGTTTCCGTTCCGGGCTAGGGTTAGGGTTAGGGAACGGCAAGGCTTAGGGCACAGGTGAGGGTACGGAAACGTGGGAGGGTCAGGCTACGTGCTGACGCACGGGTCAGTGCCAGCGTACCGGCCAGGTGTAGGCTACGGCTTGTGGGTAAGGTGTAGGGCTGGTGGTGGGTTTCCGTTCCGGGCTAGGGTTAGGGTTAGGGAACGGCAAGGCTTACGGCACAGGTGAGGGTACGGAAACGTGGGAGGGTCTGGCTACGTGCTGACGCACGGGTCAGTGCCAGCGTACAGGCCAGGTGTAGGCTACGGCTTGGGGGTAAGGTGTAGGGCTGGTGGTGGGTTTCCCTTCCGGGCTAGGCTTAGGGTTAGGGAACGGCAAGGCTTAGGGCACAGGTGAGGGTACGTAAACGTGGGAGGGTCAGGCTACGTGCTGACGCACGGGTCAGTGCCAGCGTACGGGCCAGGATTAGGCTACGGCGTAGGGTAAGGTGTAGGGCTGGTGGTGGGTTTCCATTCCGGGCTAGGGTTAGGGTTAGGGAACGGCAAGGCTTAGGGTACAGTTGAGGGTACGGAAACGTGGGAGGGTCAGGCTACGTGCTGACTCACGGGTCAGTGCCAGCGTACGGGCCAGGAGTAGGGTACGGCTTGGGGGTAAGTTGTAGGGCTGGTGGTGGGTTTCTGTTCCGGGCTAGGGTTAGGGTTAGGGAACGGCAAGGCTTAGGGCACAGGTGAGGGTACGGAAACGTGGGAGGGTCAGGCTACGTGCTGACGCACGGGTCAGTGCCAGCGTACGGGCCTGGAGTAGGCTACGGCGTAGGGTAAGGTGTAGGGCTGGTGGTGGGTTTCCATTCCGGGCTAGGGTTAGGGTTAGGGAACGGCAAGGCTTAGGGAACAGGTGAGGGTACGGAAACGTGGGAGGGTCAGGCTACGTGCTGACGCACGGGTCAGTGCCAGCATACCGGCCAGGTGTAGGCTACGGCTTGTGGTTAAGGTGTAGGGCTGGTGGTGGGTTTCCGTTCCGGGCTAGGGTTAGGGTTAGGGAACGGCAAGGCTTAGGGCACAGGTGAGGGTATGGAAACGTGGGAGGGTCAGGCTACGTGCTGACGCACGGGTCAGTGCCAGCGTACCGGCCAGGTGTAGGCTACGGTTTCTGGGTAAGGTGTAGGGCTGGTGGTGGGTTTCCGTTCTGGGCTAGGGTTAGGGTTAGGGAACGGCAAGGCTTAGGGCACAGGTGAGGGTACGGAAACGTGGGAGGGTCAGGCTACGTGCTGATGCACGGGTCAGTGCCAGCGTATGGGCCAGGAGTAGGCTACGGTGTAGGGTAAGGTGTAGGGCTGGTGGTGGGTTTCCGTTCCGTGCTAGGGTTAGGGTTAGGGAACGGCAAGGCTTAGGGCACAGGTGAGGGTACGGAAACGTAGGAGGGTCAGGCTACGTGCTGACGCACGAGTCAGTGCCAGCGTACGGGCCAGGAGTAGGCTACGGCGTAGAGTAAGGTGTAGGGCTGGTGGTGGGTTTCCGTTCCGGGCTAGGGTTAGGGTTAGGGAACGGCAAGGCTTAGGGCACAGGTGAGGGTACGGAAACGTGGGAGGGTCAGGCTATGTGCTGACGCACGGGTCAGTGCCAGCGTACCGGCCAGGTATAGGCTACGGCTTGTGGGTAAGGTGTAGGGCTGGTGGTGGGTTTCCGTTTCGGGCTAGGGTTAGGGTTAGGGAACGGCAAGGCTTAGGGCACAGGTGAGGGTACGGAAACGTGGGAGGGTCAGGCTACGTGCTGACGCACGGGTCAGTGCCAGTGTACGGGCCAGGAGTAGGCTAAGGCTTGGGGGTAAGGTGTATGGCTGGTGGTGGGTTTCCGTTACGGGCTAGGGTTAGGGTTAGGGAACGGCAAGGCTTAGGGCACAGGTGAGGGTACGGAAACGTGGGAGGGTCAGGCTACGTGCTGACGCACGGGTCTGTGCCAGCGTACGGGCCAGGAGTAGGCTACGGCTTGGGGGTAAGGTGTAGGGCTGGTGGTGGGTTTCCGTTCCGGGCTAGGGTTAGGGTTAGGGAACGGCAAGGCTTAGGGCACAGGTGAGGGTACGGAAACGTGGGAGGGTCAGGCTACATGCTGACGCAAGGGTCAGTGCCAGCGTACGGGCCAGGAGTAGGCTACGGCTTGGGGGTAAGTTGTAGGGCTGGTGGTGGGTTTCCGTTCCGGGCTAGGGTTAGGGTTAGGGAACGGCAAGGCTTAGGGCACAGGTGAGGGTACAGAAACGTGGGAGGGTCAGGCTACGTGCTGACGCACGGGTCAGTGCCAGCGTACGGGCCAGGAGTAGGCTACGGCTTGGGGGTAAGGTGTAGGGCTGGTGGTGGGTTTCCGTTCCGGGCTAGGGTTAGGGTTAGGGAACGGCAAGGCTTAGGGCACAGGTGAGGGTACGGAAACGTGGGAGGGTCAGGCTACGTGCTGACGCACGGGTCAGTGCCAGCGTACGGGCCAGGAGTAGGCTACGGCGTAGGGTAAGGTGTAGGGCTGGTGGTGGGTTTCCGTTCCGGGCTAGGGTTAGGGTTAGGGAACGGCAAGGCTTAGGGCACAGGTGAGGGTACGGAAACGTGGGAGGGTCAGGCTACGTGCTGACTCACGGGTCAGTGCCAGCGTACGGGCCAGGAGTAGGCTACGGCTTGGGGGTAAGTTGTAGGGCTGGTGGTGGGTTTCCGTTCCGGGCTAGGGTTAGGGTTAGGGAACGGCAAGGCTTAGGGCACAGGTGAGGGTACGGAAACGTAGGAGGGTCAGGCTACGTGCTGACGCACGGGTCAGTGCCAGCGTACGGGCCAGGAGTAGGCTACGGCGTAGGGTAAGGTGTAGGGCTGGTGGTGGGTTTCCGTTCCGGGCTAGGGTTAGGGTTAGGGAACGGCAAGGCTTAGGGCACAGGGGAGGGTACGGAAACGTGGGAGGGTCAGGCTACGTGCTGACGCACGGGTCAGTGCCAGCGTACCGGCCAGGTATAGGCTACGGCTTGTGGGTAAGTTGTAGGGCTCGTGGTGGGTTTCCGTTCAGGGCTAGGGTTAGGGTTAGGGAACGGCAAGGCTTAGGGCACAGGTGAGGGTACGGAAACGTGGGAGGGTCAGGCTACGTGCTGACGCACGGGTCAGTGCCAGCGTACCGGCCAGGAGTAGGCTACGGCTTGGGGGTAAGGTGTAGGGCTGGTGGTGGGTTTCCGTTCCGGGCTAGGGTTAGGGTTAGGGAACGGCAAGGCTTAGGGCACAGGTGAGGGTACGGAAACGTGGGAGGGTCAGGCTACGTGCTGACGCACGGGTCAGTGCCAGCGTACGGGCCAGGAGTAGGCTACGGTGTAGGGTAAGGTCTAGGGCTGGTGGTGGGTTTCCGTTCCGTGCTAGGGTTAGGGTTAGGGAACGACAAGGCTTAGGGCACAGGTGAGGGTACGGAAACGTGGGAGGGTCAGGCTACGTGCTGACGCACGGGTCAGTGCCAGCGTACACGCCAGGAGTAGGCTACGGCTTGGGGGTAAGGTGTAGGGCTGGTGGTGGATTTCCGTTCCGGGCTAGGGTTAGGGTTAGGGAACGGCAAGTCTTAGGGCACAGGTGAGTGTACGGAAACGTGGGAGGGTTAGGCTACGTGCTGACGCACGGGTCAGTGCTAGCATACGGGCCAGGAGTAGGCTACGGCTTGGGGGTAAGTTGTAGGGCTGGTGGTGGGTTTCTGTTCCGGGCTAGGGTTAGGGTTAGGGAACGGCAAGGCTTAGGGCACAGGTTAGGGTACAGAAACGTGGGAGGGTCAGGCTACGTGCTGACGCACGGGTCAGTGCCAGCGTACGGGCCAGGAGTAGGCTACGGCTTGGGGGTAAGGTGTAGGGCTGGTGGTGGGTTTCCGTTCCGGGCTAGGGTTAGGGTTAGGGAACGGCAAGGCTTAGGGCACAGGTGAGGGTACGGAAACTTGGGAGGGTCAGGCTACGTGCTGACGCACGGGTCAGTGCCAGCGTACGGGCCAGGAGTAGGCTACGGCGTAGGGTAAGGTGTAGGGCTGATGGTGGGTTTCCGTTCCGGGCTAGGGTTAGGGTTAGGGAACGGCAAGGCTTAGGGCACAGGTGAGGGTACGGAAACGTGGGAGGGTCAGGCTACGTGCTGATGCACGGGTCAGTGTCAGCGTATGGGCCAGGATTAGGCTACGGCGTAGGGTAAGGTGTAGGGCTGGTGGTGGGTTTCCGTTCCGGGCTAGGGTTAGGGTAAGGGAACGGCAAGGCTTAGGGCACAGGTGAGGGTACGGAAACGTGGGAGGGTCAGGCTACGTGCTGACGCACGGGTCAGTGCCAGCGTACGGGCCGGGAGTAGGGTACGGCTTGGGGGTAAGTTGTAGGGCTGGTGGTGGGTTTCTGTTCCGGGCTAGGGTTAGGGTTAGGGAACGGCAAGGCTTAGGGCACAGGTGAGGGTACGGAAACGTGGGAGGGTCAGGCTACGTGCTGACGCACGGGTCAGTGCCAGCGTACGGGCCTGGAGTAGGCTACGGCATAGGGTAAGGTGTAGGGCTGGTGGTGGGTTTCCGTTCCGGGCTAGGGTTAGGGTTAGGGAACGGCAAGGCTTAGGGCACAGGTGAGGGTACGGAAACGTGGGAGGGTCAGGCTACGTGGTGACGCACGTGTCAGTGCCAGCGTACCGGCCAGGTGTAGGCTACGTCTTGTGGGTAAGGTGTAGGGCTGGTGGTGGGTTTCCGTTCCGGGCTAGGGTTAGGGTTAGGGAACGGCAAGGCTTACGGCACAGGTGAGGGTACGGAAACGTGGGAGGGTCAGGCTACGTGCTGACGCACGGGTCAGTGCCAGCGTACAGGCCAGGTGTAGGCTACGGCTTGGGGGTAAGGTGTAGGGCTGGTGGTGGGTTTTCGTTCCGGGCTAGGCTTAGGGTTAGGGAACGGCAAGGCTTAGGGCACAGGTGAGGGTACGTAAACGTGGGAGGGTCAGGCTACGTGCTGACGCACGGGTCAGTGCCAGCGTACGGGCCAGGATTAGGCTACGGCGTAGGGTAAGGTGTAGGGCTGGTGGTGGGTTTCCATTCCGGGCTAGGGTTAGGGTTAGGGAACGGCAAGGCTTAGGGTACAGGTGAGGGTACGGAAACGTGGGAGGGTCAGGCTACGTGCTGACTCACGGGTCAGTGCCAGCGTACGGGCCAGGAGTAGGGTACGGCTTGGGGGTAAGTTGTAGGGCTGGTGGTGGGTTTCTGTTCCGGGCTAGGGTTAGGGTTAGGGAACGGCAAGGCTTAGGGCACAGGTGAGGGTACGGAAACGTGGGAGGGTCAGGCTACGTGCTGACGCACGGGTCAGTGCCAGCGTACGGGCCTGGAGTAGGCTACGGCGTAGGGTAAGGTGTAGGGCTGGTGGTGGGTTTCCGTTCCGGGCTAGGGTTAGGGTTATGGAACGGCAAGGCTTAGGGCACAGGTGAGGGTACGGAAACGTGGGAGGGTCAGGCTACGTGCTGACGCACGCGTCAGTGCCAGCATACCGGCCAGGTGTAGGCTACGGCTTGTGGTTAAGGTGTAGGGCTGGTGGTGGGTTTCCGTTCCGGGCTAGGGTTAGGGTTAGGGAACGGCAAGGCTTAGGGCACAGGTGAGGGTATGGAAACGTGGGAGGGTCAGGCTACGTGCTGACGCACGGGTCAGTGCCAGCGTACCGGCCAGGTGTAGGCTACGGCTTCTGGGTAAGGTGTAGGGTTGGTGGTGGGTTTCCGTTCTGGGCTAGGGTTAGGGTTAGGGAAAGGCAAGGCTTAGGGCACAGGTGAGGGTACGGAAACGTGGGAGGGTCAGGCTACGTGCTGATGCACGTGTCAGTGCCAGCGTACGGGCGAGGAGTAGGCTACGGCTTGGGGGTAAGGTGTAGGGCTGGTGGTGCGTTTCCGTTCCGGGCTAGGGTTAGGGTTAGGGAACGGCAAGGCTTAGGGCACAGGTGAGGGTACGGAAACGTGGGAGGGTCAGGCTACGTGCTGACGCACGGGTCAGTGCCAGCGTACGGGCCAGGAGTATGCTACGGCGTAGGGTAATGTGTAGGGCTGGTAGTGGGTTTCCGTTCCGTGCTAGGGTTAGGGTTAGGGAACGGCAAGGTTTAGAGCACAGGTGAGGGTACGGAAACGTGGGAGGGTCAGGCTACGTGCTGACGCACGGGTCAGTGCCAGCGTACGGGCCAGGAGTAGGCTACGGCTTGGAGGTAAGGTGTAGGGCTGGCGGTGGTTTTCCGTTCCGGCTAGAGTTAGGGTTAGGGAACGGCAAGGCTTAGGGCACAGGTGAGGTTACGGAAACGTGGGAGGGTCAGGCTACGTGCTGACGCACGGGTCAGTGCCAGCGTATGGGCCAGGAGTAGGCTACGGCTTGGGGGTAAGTTGTAGGGCTGGTGGTGGGTTTCCGTTCCGGGCTAGGCTTAGGGTTAGGGAACGGCAAGGCTTAGGGCACAGGTGAGGGTACGGAAACTTGGGAGGGTCAGGCTACGTGCTGACGCACGGGTCAGTGCCAGCCTACAGGCCAGGTGTAGGCTACGGCTTGGGGGTAAGGTGTAGGGCTGGTGGTGGATTTCCGTTCCGGGCTAGGGTTAGGGTTAGGGAACGGCAAGGCTTAGGGCACAGGTGAGTGTACGGAAACGTGGGAGGGTCAGGCTACGTGCTGACGCACGGGTCAGTGCCAGCGTACGGGCCAGGAGTAGGCTACGGCTTGGGGGTAAGTTGTAGGGCTGGTGGTGGGTTTCTGTTCCGGGCTAGGGTTAGGGTTAGGGAACGGCAAGGCTTAGGGCACAGGTTAGGGTACAGAAACGTGGGAGGGTCAGGCTACGTGCTGACGCACGGGTCAGTGCCAGCGTACGGGCCAGGAGTAGGCTATGGCTTGGGGGTAAGGTGTAGGGCTTTTGGCGGGTTTCCTTTCCGGGCTAGGGTTAGGGTTAGGGAACGGCAAGGCTTAGGGCACAGGTGAGGGTACGGAAACTTGGGAGGGTCAGGCTACGTGCTGACGCACGTGTCAGTGCCAGCGTACGGGCCAGGAGTAGGCTACGGCGTAGGGTAAGGTGTAGGGCTGATGGTGGGTTTCCGTTCCGGGCTAGGGTTAGGGTTAGGGAACGGCAAGGCTTAGGGCACAGGTGAGGGTACGGAAACGTGGGAGGGTTAGGCTACGTGCTGACGCACGGGTCAGTGCCAGCGTACGGGCCAGGATTAGGCTACGGCGTAGGGTAAGGTGTAGGGCTGGTGGTGGGTTTCCGTTCCGGGCTAGGGTTAGGGTTAGGGAACGGCAAGGCTTAGGGCACAGGTCAGGGTACGGAAACGTGGGAGGGTCAGGCTACGTGCTGACGCACGGGTCAGTGCCAGCGTACGGGCCAGGAGTAGGGTACGGCTTGGGGGTAAGCTGTAGGGCTGGTGGTGGGTTTCTGTTCCGGGCTAGGGTTAGGGTTAGGGAACGGCAAGGCTTAGGGCACAGGTGAGGGTACGGAAACGTGGGAGGGTCAGGCTACGTGCTGACGCACGGGTCAGTGCCAGCGTACGGGCCTGGAGTAGGCTACGGCGTAGGGTAAGGTGTAGGGCTGGTGGTGGGTTTCCGTTCCGGGCTAGGGTTAGGGTTAGGGAACGGCAAGGCTTAGGGCACAGGTGAGGGTACGGAAACGTGGGAGGGTCAGGCTACGTGCTGACGCACGGGTCAGTGCCAGCGTACCGGCCAGGTGTAGGCTACGGCTTGTGGGTAAGGTGTAGGGCTGGTGGTGGGTTTCCGTTCCGGGCTAGGGTTAGGGTTAGGGAACGGCAAGGCTTACGGCACAGGTGAGGGTACGGAAACGTGGGAGGGTCTGGCTACGTGCTGACGCACGGGTCAGTGCCAGCGTACAGGCCAGGTGTAGGCTACGGCTTGGGGGTAAGGTGTAGGGCTGGTGGTGGGTTTCCCTTCCGGGCTAGGCTTAGGGTTAGGGAACGGCAAGGCTTAGGGCACAGGTGAGGGTACGTAAACGTGGGAGGGTCAGGCTACGTGCTGACGCACGGGTCAGTGCCAGCGTACGGGCCAGGATAAGGCTACGGCGTAGGGTAAGGTGTAGGGCTGGTGGTGGGTTTCCATTCCGGGCTAGGGTTAGGGTTAGGGAACGGCAAGGCTTAGGGTACAGTTGAGGGTACGGAAACGTGGGAGGGTCAGGCTACGTGCTGACTCACGGGTCAGTGCCAGCGTACGGGCCAGGAGTAGGGTACGGCTTGGGGGTAAGTTGTAGGGCTGGTGGTGGGTTTTTGTTCCGGGCTAGGGTTAGGGTTAGGGAACGGCAAGGCTTAGGGCACAGGTGAGGGTACGGAAACGTGGGAGGGTCAGGCTACGTGCTGACGCACGGGTCAGTGCCAGCGTACGGGCCTGGAGTAGGCTACGGCGTAGGGTAAGGTGTAGGGCTGGTGGTGGGTTTCCATTCCGGGCTAGGGTTAGGGTTAGGGAACGGCAAGGCTTAGGGCACAGGTGAGGGTACGGAAACGTGGGAGTGTCAGGCTACGTGCTGACGCACGGGTCAGTGCCAGCATACCGGCCAGGTGTAGGCTACGGCTTGTGGTTAAGGTGTAGGGCTGGTGGTGGGTTTCCGTTCCGGGCTAGGGTTAGGGTTAGGGAACGGCAAGGCTTAGGGCACAGGTGAGGGTATGGAAACGTGGGAGGGTCAGGCTACGTGCTGACGCACGGGTCAGTGCCAGCGTACCGGCCAGGTGTAGGCTACGGTTTCTGGGTAAGGTGTAGGGCTGGTGGTGGGTTTCCGTTCTGGGCTAGGGTTAGGGTTAGGGAACGGCAAGGCTTAGGGCACAGGTGAGGGTACGGAAACGTGGGAGGGTCAGGCTACGTGCTGATGCACGGGTCAGTGCCAGCGTATGGGCCAGGAGTAGGCTACGGTGTAGGGTAAGGTGTAGGGCTGGTGGTGGGTTTCCGTTCCGTGCTAGGGTTAGGGTTAGGGAACGGCAAGGCTTAGGGCACAGGTGAGGGTACGGAAACGTAGGAGGGTCAGGCTACGTGCTGACGCACGAGTCAGTGCCAGCGTACGGGCCAGGAGTAGGCTACGGCGTAGAGTAAGGTGTAGGGCTGGTGGTGGGTTTCCGTTCCGGGCTAGGGTTAGGGTTAGGGAACGGCAAGGCTTAGGGCACAGGTGAGGGTACGGAAACGTGGGAGGGTCAGGCTATGTGCTGACGCACGGGTCAGTGCCAGCGTACCGGCCAGGTATAGGCTACGGCTTGTGGGTAAGGTGTAGGGCTGGTGGTGGGTTTCCGTTTCGGGCTAGGGTTAGGGTTAGGGAACGGCAAGGCTTAGGGCACAGGTGAGGGTACGGAAACGTGGGAGGGTCAGGCTACGTGCTGACGCACGGGTCAGTGCCAGTGTACGGGCCAGGAGTAGGCTAAGGCTTGGGGGTAAGGTGTATGGCTGGTGGTGGGTTTCCGTTACGGGCTAGGGTTAGGGTTAGGGAACGGCAAGGCTTAGGGCACAGGTGAGGGTACGGAAACGTGGGAGGGTCAGGCTACGTGCTGACGCACGGGTCTGTGCCAGCGTACGGGCCAGGAGTAGGCTACGGCTTGGGGGTAAGGTGTAGGGCTGGTGGTGGGTTTCCGTTCCGGGCTAGGGTTAGGGTTAGGGAACGGCAAGGCTTAGGGCACAGGTGAGGGTACGGAAACGTGGGAGGGTCAGGCTACATGCTGACGCAAGGGTCAGTGCCAGCGTACGGGCCAGGAGTAGGCTACGGCTTGGGGGTAAGTTGTAGGGCTGGTGGTGGGTTTCCGTTCCGGGCTAGGGTTAGGGTTAGGGAACGGCAAGGCTTAGGGCATAGGTGAGGGTACAGAAACGTGGGAGGGTCAGGCTACGTGCTGACGCACGGGTCAGTGCCAGCGTACGGGCCAGGAGTAGGCTACGGCTTGGGGGTAAGGTGTAGGGCTGGTGGTGGGTTTCCGTTCCGGGCTAGGGTTAGGGTTAGGGAACGGCAAGGCTTAGGGCACAGGTGAGGGTACGGAAACGTGGGAGGGTCAGGCTACGTGCTGACGCACGGGTCAGTGCCAGCGTACGGGCCAGGAGTAGGCTACGGCGTAGGGTAAGGTGTAGGGCTGGTGGTGGGTTTCCGTTCCGGGCTAGGGTTAGGGTTAGGGAACGGCAAGGCTTAGGGCACAGGTGAGGGTACGGAAACGTGGGAGGGTCAGGCTACGTGCTGACTCACTGGTCAGTGCCAGCGTACGGGCCAGGAGTAGGCTACGGCTTGGGGGTAAGTTGTAGGGCTGGTGGTGGGTTTCCGTTCCGGGCTAGGGTTAGGGTTAGGGAACGGCAAGGCTTAGGGCACAGGTGAGGGTACGGAAACGTAGGAGGGTCAGGCTACGTGCTGACGCACGGGTCAGTGCCAGCGTACGGGCCAGGAGTAGGCTACGGCGTAGGGTAAGGTGTAGGGCTGGTGGTGGGTTTCCGTTCCGGGCTAGGGTTAGGGTTAGGGAACGGCAAGGCTTAGGGCACAGGGGAGGGTACGGAAACGTGGGAGGGTCAGGCTACGTGCTGACGCACGGGTCAGTGCCAGCGTACCGGCCAGGTATAGGCTACGGCTTGTGGGTAAGTTGTAGGGCTCGTGGTGGGTTTCCGTTCAGGGCTAGGGTTAGGGTTAGGGAACGGCAAGGCTTAGGGCACAGGTGAGGGTACGGAAACGTGGGAGGGTCAGGCTACGTGCTGACGCACGGGTCAGTGCCAGCGTACCGGCCAGGAGTAGGCTACGGCTTGGGGGTAAGGTGTAGGGCTGGTGGTGGGTTTCCGTTCCGGGCTAGGGTTAGGGTTAGGGAACGGCAAGGCTTAGGGCACAGGTGAGGGTACGGAAACGTGGGAGGGTCAGGCTACGTGCTGACGCACGGGTCAGTGCCAGCGTACGGGCCAGGAGTAGGCTACGGTGTAGGGTAAGGTCTAGGGCTGGTGGTGGGTTTCCGTTCCGTGCTAGGGTTAGGGTTAGGGAACGACAAGGCTTAGGGCACAGGTGAGGGTACGGAAACGTGGGAGGGTCAGGCTACGTGCTGACGCACGGGTCAGTGCCAGCGTACACGCCAGGAGTAGGCTACGGCTTGGGGGTAAGGTGTAGGGCTGGTGGTGGATTTCCGTTCCGGGCTAGGGTTAGGGTTAGGGAACGGCAAGTCTTAGGGCACAGGTGAGTGTACGGAAACGTGGGAGGGTTAGGCTACGTGCTGACGCACGGGTCAGTGCTAGCATACGGGCCAGGAGTAGGCTACGGCTTGGGGGTAAGTTGTAGGGCTGGTGGTGGGTTTCTGTTCCGGGCTAGGGTTAGGGTTAGGGAACGGCAAGGCTTAGGGCACAGGTTAGGGTACAGAAACGTGGGAGGGTCAGGCTACGTGCTGACGCACGGGTCAGTGCCAGCGTACGGGCCAGGAGTAGGCTACGGCTTGGGGGTAAGGTGTAGGGCTGGTGGTGGGTTTCCGTTCCGGGCTAGGGTTAGGGTTAGGGAACGGCAAGGCTTAGGGCACAGGTGAGGGTACGGAAACTTGGGAGGGTCAGGCTACGTGCTGACGCACGGGTCAGTGCCAGCGTACGGGCCAGGAGTAGGCTACGGCGTAGGGTAAGGTGTAGGGCTGATGGTGGGTTTCCGTTCCGGGCTAGGGTTAGGGTTAGGGAACGGCAAGGCTTAGGGCACAGGTGAGGGTACGGAAACGTGGGAGGGTCAGGCTACGTGCTGATGCACGGGTCAGTGCCAGCGTATGGGCCAGGATTAGGCTACGGCGTAGGGTAAGGTGTAGGGCTGGTGGTGGGTTTCCGTTCCGGGCTAGGGTTAGGGTAAGGGAACGGCAAGGCTTAGGGCACAGGTGAGGGTACGGAAACGTGGGAGGGTCAGGCTACGTGCTGACGCACGGGTCAGTGCCAGCGTACGGGCCGGGAGTAGGGTACGGCTTGGGGGTAAGTTGTAGGGCTGGTGGTGGGTTTCTGTTCGGGGCTAGGGTTAGGGTTAGGGAACGGCAAGGCTTAGGGCACAGGTGAGGGTACGGAAACGTGGGAGGGTCAGGCTACGTGCTGACGCACGGGTCAGTGCCAGCGTACGGGCCTGGAGTAGGCTACGGCATAGGGTAAGGTGTAGGGCTGGTGGTGGGTTTCCGTTCCGGGCTAGGGTTAGGGTTAGGGAACGGCAAGGCTTAGGGCACAGGTGAGGGTACGGAAACGTGGGAGGGTCAGGCTACGTGGTGACGCACGTGTCAGTGCCAGCGTACCGGCCAGGTGTAGGCTACGTCTTGTGGGTAAGGTGTAGGGCTGGTGGTGGGTTTCCGTTCCGGGCTAGGGTTAGGGTTAGGGAACGGCAAGGCTTACGGCACAGGTGAGGGTACGGAAACGTGGGAGGGTCAGGCTACGTGCTGACGCACGGGTCAGTGCCAGCGTACAGGCCAGGTGTAGGCTACGGCTTGGGGGTAAGGTGTAGGGCTGGTGGTGGGTTTTCGTTCCGGGCTAGGCTTAGGGTTAGGGAACGGCAAGGCTTAGGGCACAGGTGAGGGTACGTAAACGTGGGAGGGTCAGGCTACGTGCTGACGCACGGGTCAGTGCCAGCGTACGGGCCAGGATTAGGCTACGGCGTAGGGTAAGGTGTAGGGCTGGTGGTGGGTTTCCATTCCGGGCTAGGGTTAGGGTTAGGGAACGGCAAGGCTTAGGGTACAGGTGAGGGTACGGAAACGTGGGAGGGTCAGGCTACGTGCTGACTCACGGGTCAGTGCCAGCGTACGGGCCAGGAGTAGGGTACGGCTTGGGGGTAAGTTGTAGGGCTGGTGGTGGGTTTCTGTTCCGGGCTAGGGTTAGGGTTAGGGAACGGCAAGGCTTAGGGCACAGGTGAGGGTACGGAAACGTGGGAGGGTCAGGCTACGTGCTGACGCACGGGTCAGTGCCAGCGTACGGGCCTGGAGTAGGCTACGGCGTAGGGTAAGGTGTAGGGCTGGTGGTGGGTTTCCGTTCCGGGCTAGGGTTAGGGTTAGGGAACGGCAAGGCTTAGGGCACAGGTGAGGGTACGGAAACGTGGGAGGGTCAGGCTACGTGCTGACGCACGCGTCAGTGCCAGCATACCGGCCAGGTGTAGGCTACGGCTTGTGGTTAAGGTGTAGGGCTGGTGGTGGGTTTCCGTTCCGGGCTAGGGTTAGGGTTAGGGAACGGCAAGGCTTAGGGCACAGGTGAGGGTATGGAAACGTGGGAGGGTCAGGCTACGTGCTGACGCACGGGTCAGTGCCAGCGTACCGGCCAGGTGTAGGCTACGGCTTCTGGGTAAGGTGTAGGGTTGGTGGTGGGTTTCCGTTCTGGGCTAGGGTTAGGGTTAGGGAAAGGCAAGGCTTAGGGCACAGGTGAGGGTACGGAAACGTGGGAGGGTCAGGCTACGTGCTGATGCACGTGTCAGTGCCAGCGTACGGGCGAGGAGTAGGCTACGGCTTGGGGGTAAGGTGTAGGGCTGGTGGTGCGTTTCCGTTCCGGGCTAGGGTTAGGGTTAGGGAATGGCAAGGCTTAGGGCACAGGTGAGGGTACGGAAACGTGGGAGGGTCAGGCTACGTGCTGACGCACGGGTCAGTGCCAGCGTACGGGCCAGGAGTATGCTACGGCGTAGGGTAATGTGTAGGGCTGGTAGTGGGTTTCCGTTCCGTGCTAGGGTTAGGGTTAGGGAACGGCAAGGTTTAGAGCACAGGTGAGGGTACGGAAACGTGGGAGGGTCAGGCTACGTGCTGACGCACGGGTCAGTGCCAGCGTACGGGCCAGGAGTAGGCTACGGCTTGGAGGTAAGGTGTAGGGCTGGCGGTGGTTTTCCGTTCCGGCTAGAGTTAGGGTTAGGGAACGGCAAGGCTTAGGGCACAGGTGAGGTTACGGAAACGTGGGAGGGTCAGGCTACGTGCTGACGCACGGGTCAGTGCCAGCGTATGGGCCAGGAGTAGGCTACGGCTTGGGGGTAAGTTGTAGGGCTGGTGGTGGGTTTCCGTTCCGGGCTAGGCTTAGGGTTAGGGAACGGCAAGGCTTAGGGCACAGGTGAGGGTACGGAAACTTGGGAGGGTCAGGCTACGTGCTGACGCACGGGTCAGTGCCAGCCTACAGGCCAGGTGTAGGCTACGGCTTGGGGGTAAGGTGTAGGCCTGGTGGTGGGTTTCCCTTCCGGGCTAGGCTTAGGGTTAGGGAACGGCAAGGCTTAGGGCACAGGTGAGGGTACGGAAACTTGGGAGGGTCAGGCTACGTGCTGACGCACGGGTCAGTGCCAGCGTACGGGCCAGGAGTAGGCTACGGCTTGGGGGTAAGTTGTAGGGCTGGTGGTGGGTTTCCGTTCCGGGCTAGGCTTAGGGTTAGGGAACGGCAAGGGTTAGGGCACAGGTGAGGGTACGGAAACGTGGGAGGGTCAGGCTACGTGCTGACGCACGGGTCAGTGCCAGCCTACAGGCCAGGTGTAGGCTACGGCTTGGGGGTAAGGTGTAGGCCTGGTGGTGGGTTTCCGTTCCGGGCTAGGCTTAGGGTTAGGGAACGGCAAGGCTTAGGGCACAGGTGAGGGTACGGAAACTTGGGAGGGTCAGGCTACGTGCTGACGCACGGGTCAGTGCCAGCGTACGGGCCAGGAGTAGGCTACGGCGTAGGGTAAGGTGTAGGGCTGGTGGTGGGTTTCCGTTCCGGGCTAGGGTTAGGGTTAGGGAACGGCAAGGCTTAGGGCACAGGTGAGGGTACGGAAACGTGAGAGGGTCAGGCTACGTGCTGACGCACGGGTCAGTGCAAGCGTACGGGCCAGGAGTAGGCTACGGCTTGGGGGTAAGGTGTAGGGCTGGTGGTGGGTTTCCGTTCCGGGCTAGGGTTAGGGTTAGGGAACGGCAAGGCTTAGGGCACAGGTGAGGGTACGGAAACGTGGGAGGGTCAGGCTACGTGCTGACGCACGGGTCAGTGCCAGCGTACGGGCCAGGAGTAGGCTACGGCTTGGGGGTAAGGTGTAGGGCTGGTGGTGGGTTTCCGTTCCGGGCTAGGGTTAGGGTTAGGGAACGGCAAGGCTTAGGGCACAGGTGAGGGTACGGAAACGTAGGAGGGTCAGGCTACGTGCTGACGCACGGGTCAGTGCCAGCGTACGGGCCAGGAGTAGGGTACGGCTTGGGGGTAAGTTGTAGGGCTGCTGGTGGGTTTCTGTTCCGGGCTAGGGTTAGGGTTAGGGAACGGCAAGGGTTAGGGCACAGGTGAGGGTACGGAAACGTGGGAGGGTCAGGCTACGTGCTGACGCACGGGTCAGTGCCAGCGTACGGGCCTGGAGTAGGCTACGGCGTAGGGTATGGTGTAGGGCTGGTGGTGGGTTTCCGTTCCGGGCTAGGGTTAGGGTTAGGGAACGGCAAGGCTTAGGGCACAGGTGAGGGTACGGAAAGGTGGGAGGGTCAGGCTACGTGCTGACGCACGGGTCAGTGCCAGCGTACCGGCCAGGTGTAGGCTACGGCTTGTGGGTAAGGTGTAGGGCTGGTGGTGGGTTTCCGTTCCGGGCTAGGATTAGGGTTAGGGAACGGCAAGGGTTAGGGCACAGGTGAGGGTACGGAAACGTGGGAGGGTCAGGCTACGTGCTGACGCACGGGTCAGTGCCAGCCTACAGGCCAGGTGTAGGCTACGGCTTGGGGGTAAGGTGTAGGCCTGGTGGTGGGTTTCCGTTCCGGGCTAGGCTTAGGGTTAGGGAACGGCAAGGCTTAGGGCACAGGTGAGGGTACGGAAACGTGGGAGGGTCAGGCTACGTGCTGACGCACGCGTCAGTGCCAGCGTACGGGCCTGGGGTAGGCTACGGCTTGTGGGTAAGGTGTAGGGCTGGTGGTGGGTTTCCGTTCCGGGCTAGGGTTAGGGTTAGGGAACGGCAAGGCTTAGGGCACAGGTGAGGGTACGGAAACGTGGGAGGGTCAGGCTACGTGCTGACGCACGGGTCAGTGCCAGCATACCGGCCAGGTGTATGCTACGGCTTGTGGGTAAGGTGTAGGGCTGGTGGTGGGTTTCCGTTCCGGGCTAGGGGTAGGGTTAGGGAACGGCAAGGCTTAGGGCACAGGTGAGGGTACGGAAACGTGGGAGGGTCAGGCTACGTGCTGACGCACGGGTCAGTGCCAGCGTACCGGCCAGGTGTAGGCTACGGCTTCTGGGTGAGGTGTAGGGCTGGTGGTGGGTTTCCGTTCCGGGCTAGGGTTAGGGTTAGGGAACGGCAAGGCTTAGGGCACAGGTGAGGGTACGGAAACGTGGGAGGGTCAGGCTACGTGCTGATGCACGGGTCAGTGCCAGCGTACGGGCCAGGAGTAGGCTACGGCTTGGGGGTAAGGTGTAGGGCTGGTGGTGGGTTTCCGTTCCGGGCTAGGGTTAGGGTTAGGGAACGGCAAGGCTTAGGGCACAGGTGAGGGTACGGAAACGTGGGAGGGTCAGGCTACGTGCTGACGCACGGGTCAGTGCCAGCGTACGGGCCAGGAGTAGGCTACGGCGTAGGGTAATGTGTAGGGCTGGTAGTGGGTTTCCGTTACGTGCTAGGGTTAGGGTTAGGGAACGGCAAGGTTTAGAGCACAGGTGAGGGTACGGAAACGTGGGAGGGTCAGGCTACGTGCTGACGCACGGGTCAGTGCCAGCGTACGGGCCAGGAGTAGGCTACGGCTTGGGGGTAAGGTGTAGGGCTGGCGGTGGTTTTCCGTTCCGGCTAGAGTTAGGGTTAGGGAACGGCAAGGCTTAGGGCACAGGTGAGGGTACGGAAACGTGGGAGGGTCAGGCTACGTGCTGACGCACGGGTCAGTGCCAGCGTACGGGCCAGGAGTAGGCTACGGCGTAGGGTAAGGTGTAGGGCTGGTGGTGGGTTTCCGTTCCGGGCTAGGGTTAGGGTTAGGGAACGGCAAGGCTTAGGGCACAGGTGAGGGTATGGAAACGTGGGAGGGTCAGGCTACGTGGTGACGCACGGGTCAGTGCCAGCGTACGGGCCAGGTATAGGCTACGGCTTGTGGGTAAGTTGTAGGGCTGGTGGTGGGTTTCCGTTCCGGGCTAGGGTTAGGGTTAGGGAACGGCAAGGCTTAGGGCACAGGTGAGGGTACGGAAACGTGGGAGGGTCAGGCTACGTGCTGACGCACGGGTCAGTGCCAGCGTACGGGCCAGGAGTAGGCTACGGCTTGGGGGTAAGGTGTAGGGCTGGTGGTGGGTTTCCGTTCCGGGCTAGGGTTAGGGTTAGGGAACGGCAAGGCTTAGGGCACAGGTGAGGGTACGGAAACGTGGGAGGGTCAGGCTACGTGCTGACGCACGGGTCAGTGCCAGCGTACGGGCCAGGTGTAGGCTACGGCTTGGGGGTAAGTTGTAGGGCTGGTGGTGGGTTTCCGTTCCGGGCTAGGGTTAGGGTTAGGGAACGGCAAGGCTTAGGGCACAGGTGAGGGTACGGAAACGTGGCAGGGTCAGGCTACGTGCTGACGCACGGGTCAGTGCCAGCGTACGGGCCAGGATTAGGCTACGGCGTAGGGTAAGGTGTAGGGCTGGTGGTGGGTTTCCGTTCCGGGCTAGGGTTAGGGTTAGGGAACGGCAAGGCTTAGGGCACAGGTGAGGGTACGGAAACGTGGGAGGGTCAGGCTACGTGCTGACGCATGGGTCAGTGCCAGCGTACCGGCCAGGTGTAGGCTACGGCTTGTGGGTAAGGTGTAGGGCTGGTGGTGGGTTTCCGTTCCGGGCTAGGGTTAGGGTTAGGGAACAGCAAGGCTTAGGGCACAGGTGAGGGTATGGAAACGTGGGAGGGTCAGGCTACGTGCTGACGCACTAGTCAGTGCCAGCGTACCGGCCAGGTGTAGGCTACGGCTTCTGGGTAAGGTGTAGGGCTGGTGGTGGGTTTCCGTTCTGGGCTAGGGTTAGGGTTAGGGAACGGCAAGGCTTAGGGCACAGGTGAGGGTACGGAAACGTGGGAGGGTCAGGCTACGTGCTGATGCACGGGTCAGTGCCAGCGTACGGGCCAGGAGTAGGCTACGGCTTGGGGGTAAGGTGTAGGGCTTTTGGTGGGTTTCCGTTCCGGGCTAGGGTTAGGGTTAGGGAACGGCAAGGCTTAGGGCACAGGTGAGGGTATGGAAACTTGGGAGGGTCAGGCTACGTGCTGACGCACGGGTCAGTGCCAGCGTACGGGCCAGGAGTAGGCTACGGCGTAGGGTAAGGTGTAGGGCTGGTGGTGGGTTTCCATTCCGGGCTAGTGTTAGGGTTAGGGAACGGCAAGGCTTAGGGCACAGGTGAGGGTACGGAAACGTGGGAGGGTCAGGCTACGTGCTGACGCACGGGTCAGTGCCAGCGTACGGGCCAGGATTATGCTACGGCGTAGGGTAAGGTGTAGGGCTGGTGCTGGGTTTCCGTTCCGGGCTAGGATTAGGTTTAGGGAACGGCAAGGCTTAGGGCACAGGTGAGGGTACGGAAACGTGGGAGGGTCAGGCTACGTGCTGACGCACGGGTCAGTGCCAGCGTACGGGCCAGGATTAGGCTACGGCGTACGGTAAGGTGTAGGGCTGGTGGTGGGTTTCTGTTCCGGGTAGGGTTAGGGTTAGGGAACGGCAAGGCTTAGGGCACAGGTGAGGGTACGGAAACGTGGGAGGGTCAGGCTACGTGCTGACGCACGGGTCAGTGCCAGCGTACGGGCCTGGAGTAGGCTACGGCGTAGGGTAAGGTGTAGGGCTGGTGGTGGGTTTCCGTTCGGGGCTAGGGTTAGGGTTAGGGAACGGCAAGGCTTAGGGCACAGGTGAGGGTACGGAAACGTGGGAGGGTCAGGCTACGTGCTGACGCACGGGTCAGTGCCAGCGTACGGGCCAGGAGTAGGCTACGGCTTGGGGGTAAGCTGTAGGGCTTTTGGTGGGTTTCCGTTCCGGGCTAGGGTTAGGGTTAGGGAACGGCAAGGCTTAGGGCATAGGTGAGGGTATGGAAACGTGGGAGGGTCAGGCTACGTGGTGACGAACGGGTCAGTGCCAGCGTACGGGCCAGGAGTAGGCTAAGGTGTAGGGTAAGGTGTAGGGCTGGTGGTGGGTTTCCGTTCCGGGCTAGGGTTAGGGTTAGGGAACGGAAAGGCTTAGTGCACAGGTGAGGGTACAGAAACGTGGGAGGGTCAGGCTACGTGCTGATGCACGGGTCAGTGCCAGCGTACTGGCCAGGTGTAAGCTACGGCGTAGGGTAAGGTGTAGGGCTGGTGGTGGGTTTCCGTTCCGGGCTAGGGTTAGGGTTAGGGAACGGCAAGGCTTAGGGCACAGGTGAGGGTACGGAAACGTGGGAGGGTCAGGCTACGTGCTGATGCACGGGTCAGTGCCAGCGTACCGGCCAGGTATAGGCTACGGCTTGTGGGTAAGGTGTAGGGCTGGTGGTGAGTTTCCGTTCCGGGCTAGGGTTAGGGTTAGGGAACGGCAAGGCTTAGGGTACAGGTGAGGGTACGGAAACGTGGGAGGGTCAGGCTACGTGCTGACGCACGGGTCAGTGCCAGCGTACCGGCCAGGAGTAGGCTACGGCTTGGGGGTAAGGTGTAGGGCTGGTGGTGGGTTTCCGTTCCGGGCTAGGGTTAGGGTTAGGGAACGGCAAGGCTTAGGGCACAGGTGAGGGTACGGAAACGTGGGAGGGTCAGGCTACGTGCTGACGCACGGGTCAGTGCCAGCGTACGGGCCAGGAGTAGGCTACGGTGTAGGGTAAGGTGTAGGGCTGGTGGTGGGTTTCCGTTCCGTGCTAGGGTTAGGGTTAGGGAACGGCAAGGTTTAGAGCACAGGTGAGGGTACGGAAACGTGGGAGGGTCAGGCTACGTGCTGACGCACGGGTCAGTGCCAGTGTACGGGCCAGGAGTAGGCTACGGCTTGGGGGTAAGGTGTAGGGCTGGCGGTGGTTTTCCGTTCCAGCTAGAGTTAGGGTTAGGGAACGGCAAGGCTTAGGGCACAGGTGAGGGCACGGAAACGTGGGAGGGTCAGGCTACGTGCTGACGCACGGGTCAGTGCCAGCGTACGGGCCAGGAGTAGGCTACGGCTTGGGGGTAAGTTGTAGGGCTGGTGGTGGGTTACCGTTCCGGCCTATGGTTAGGGTTAGGGAACGGAAGGCTTAGGGCACAGGTGAGGGTACGGAAACGTGGGAGGGTCAGGCTACGTGCTGACGCACGGGTCAGTGCCAGCGTACGGGCCCGGAGTAGGCTACGGCGTAGGGTAAGGTGTAGGGCTGGTGGTGGGTTTCCATTCCGGGCTAGGGTTAGGGTTAGGGAACGGCAAGGCTTAGGGCACAGGTGAGGGTACGGAAACGTGGGAGGGTCAGGCTACGTGCTGATGCACGGGTCAGTGCCAGCGTACCGGCCAGGTATAGGCTACGGCTTGTGGGTAAGGTGTAGGGCTGGTGGTGGGTTTCCGTTCCGGGCTAGGGTTAGGGTTAGGGAACGGCAAGGCTTAGGGCACAGGTGAGGGTACGGAAACGTGGGAGGGTCAGGCTACGTGCTGACGCACGGGTCAGTGCCAGCGTACGGGCCAGGAGTAGGCTACGGCTTGGGGGTAAGGTGTAGGGCTGGTGGTGGGTTTCCGTTCCGGGCTAGGGTTAGGGTTAGGGAACGGCAAGGCTTAGGGCACAGGTGAGGGTACGGAAACGTGGGAGGGTCAGGCTACGTGCTGACGCACGGGTCAGTGCCAGCGTACGGGCCAGGAGTAGGCTACAGCTTTGGGGTAAGGTGTAGGGCTGGTGGTGGGTTTCCGTTCCGGGCTAGGGTTAGGGTTAGGGAACGGCAAGGCTTAGGGCACAGGTGAGGGTACGGAAACGTGGGAGGGTCAGGCTACGTGCTGATGCACGGGTCAGTGCCAGCGTACGGGCCAGGAGTAGGCTACGGTGTAGGGTAAGGTGTAGGGCTGGTGGTGGGTTTCCGTTCCGTGCTAGGGTTAGGGTTAGGGAACGGCAAGGCTTAGGGCACAGGTGAGGGTACGGAAACGTGGGAGGGTCAGGCTACGTGCTGACGCACGGGTCAGTGCCAGCGTACGGGCCAGGAGTAGTCTACGGCTTGGGGGTAAGTTGTAGGGCTGGTGGTGGGTTTCCGTTCCGGGCTAGGGTTAGGGTTAGGGAACGGCAAGGCTTAGGGCACAGGTGAGGGTATGGAAACGTGGGAGGGTCAGGCTACGTGGTGACGCACGGGTAAGTGCCAGTGTACGGGCCAGGAGTATGCTAAGGTGTAGCGTAAGGTGTAGGGCTGGTGGTGGGTTTCCATTCCGGGCTAGGGTTAGGGTTAGGGAACGGAAAGGCTTAGGGCACAGGTGAGGGTACGGAAACGTGGGAGGGTCAGGCTACGTGCTGATGCACGGGTCAGTGCCAGCGTACCGGCCAGGTGTAGGCTACGGCTTGTGGGTAAGGTGTAGGGCTGGTGGTGGGTTTCCGTTCCGGTCTAGGGTTAGGGTTAGGGAATGGCAAGGCTTAGGGCACAGGTGAGGGTACGGAAACGTGGGAGGGTCAGGCTACGTGCTGACGCACGGGTCAGTGCCAGCGTAAGGGCCAGGAGTAGGCTACGGCTTGGGGGTAAGGTGTAGGGCTGGTGGTGGGTTTCCGTTCCCGGCTAGGGTTAGGGTTAGGGAACGGCAAGGCTTAGGGCACAGGTGAGGGTACGGAAACGTGGGAGGGTCAGGCTACGTGCTGACGCACGGGTCAGTGCCAGCGTACGGGCCAGGAGTAGGCTACAGCTTGTGGGTAAGTTGTATGGCTGGTGGTGGGTTTCCGTTCCGGGCTAGGGTTAGGGTTAGGGAACGGCAAGGCTTAGGGCACAGGTGAGGGTACGGAAACGTGGGAGGGTCAGGCTACGTGCTGATGCACGGGTCAGTGCCAGCGTATGGGCCAGGAGTAGGCTACGGTGTAGGGTAAGGTGTAGGGCTGGTGGTGGGTTTCCGTTCCGTGCTAGGGTTAGGGTTAGGGAACGGCAAGGCTTAGGGCACAGGTGAGGGTACGGAAACGTAGGAGGGTCAGGCTACGTGCTGACGCACGAGTCAGTGCCAGCGTACGGGCCAGGAGTAGGCTACGGCGTAGAGTAAGGTGTAGGGCTGGTGGTGGGTTTCGGTTCCGGGCTAGGGTTAGGGTTAGGGAACGGCAAGGCTTAGGGCACAGGTGAGGGTACGGAAACGTGGGAGGGTCAGGCTACGTGCTGACGCATGGGTCAGTGCCAGCGTACCGGCCAGGTATAGGCTACGGCTTGTGGGTAAGTTGTAGGGCTCGTGGTGGGTTTCCGTTCCGGGCTAGGGTTAGGGTTAGGGAATGGCAAGGCTTAGGGCACAGGTGAGGGTACGGAAACGTGGGAGGGTCAGGCTACGTGCTGACGCACGGGTCAGTGCCAGCGTACGGGCCAGGAGTCGGCTACGGCTTGGGGGTAAGGTGTAGGGCTGGTGGTGGGTTTCCGTTCCGGGCTAGGGTTAGGGTTAGGGAACGGCAAGGCTTAGGGCACAGGTGAGGGTACGGAAACGTGGGAGGGTCAGGCTACGTGCTGACGCACGGGTCAGTGCCAGCGTACGGGCCAGGAGTAGGCTACGGCGTAGGGTAAGGTGTAGGGCTGGTGGTGGGTTTCCGTTCCGGGCTAGGGTTAGGGTTAGGGAACGGCAAGGCTTAGGGCACAGGTGAGGGTACGGAAACGTGGGAGGGTCAGGCTACGTGCTGACTCACGGGTAAGTGCCAGCGTACGGACCAGGAGTAGGCTACGGCTTGGGGGTAAGTTGTAGGGCTGGTGGTGGGTTTCCATACCGGGCTAGGGTTAGGGTTAGGGAACGGCAAGGCTTAGGGCACAGGTGAGGGTACGGAAACGTAGGAGGGTCAGGCTACGTGCTGACGCACGGGTCAGTGCCAGCGTACGGGCCAGGAGTAGGCTACGGCGTAGGGTAAGGTGTAGGGCTGGTGGTGGGTTTTCGTTCCGGGCTAGGGTTAGGGTTAGGGAACGGCAAGGCTTAGGGCACAGGTGAGGGTACGGAAAGGTGGGAGGGTCAGGCTACGTGCTGACGCACGGGTCAGTGCCAGCGTACCGGCCAGGTATAGGCTACGGCTTGTGGGTAAGTTGTAGGACTCGTGGTGGGTTTCCGTTCAGGGCTAGGGTTAGGGTTAGGGAACGGCAAGGCTTAGGGCACAGGTGAGGGTACGGAAACGTGGGAGGGTCAGGCTACGTGCTGACGCACGGGTCAGTGCCAGCGTACCGGCCAGGAGTAGGCTACGGCTTGGGGGTAAGTTGTAGGGCTGGTGGTGGGTTTCCGTTCCGGGCTAGGGTTAGGGTTAGGGAACGGCAAGGCTTAGGGCACAGGTGAGGGTACGGAAACGTGGGAGGGTCAGGCTACGTGCTGACGCACGGGTCAGTGCCAGCGTACGGGCCAGGAGTAGGCTACGGTGTAGGGTAAGGTCTAGGGCTGGTGGTGGGTTTCCGTTCCGTGCTAGGGTTAGGGTTAGGGAACGACAAGGCTTAGGGCACAGGTGAGGGTACGGAAACGTGGGAGGGTCAGGCTACGTGCTGACGCACGGGTCAGTGCCAGCGTACACGCCAGGAGTAGGCTACGGCTTGGGGGTAAGGTGTAGGGCTGGTGGTGGATTTCCGTTCCGGGCTAGGGTTAGGGTTAGGGAACGGCAAGGCTTAGGGCACAGGTGAGTGTACGGAAACGTGGGAGGGTCAGGCTACGTGCTGACGCACGGGTCAGTGCTAGCATACGGGCCAGGAGTAGGCTACGGCTTGGGGGTAAGTTGTAGGGCTGGTGGTGGGTTTCTGTTCCGGGCTAGGGTTAGGGTTAGGGAACGGCAAGGCTTAGGGCACAGGTTAGGGTACAGAAACGTGGGAGGGTCAGGCTACGTGCTGACGCACGGGTCAGTGCCAGCGTACGGGCCAGGAGTAGGCTACGGCTTGGGGGTAAGGTGTAGGGCTTTTGGTGGGTTTCCGTTCCGGGCTAGGGTTAGGGTTAGGGAACGGCAAGGCTTAGGGCACAGGTGAGGGTACGGAAACTTGGGAGGGTCAGGCTACGTGCTGACGCACGGGTCAGTGCCAGCGTACGGGCCAGGAGTAGGCTACGGCGTAGGGTAAGGTGTAGGGCTGATGGTGGGTTTCCGTTCCGGGCTAGGGTTAGGGTTAGGGAACGGCAAGGCTTAGGGCACAGGTGAGGGTACGGAAACGTGGGAGGGTCAGGCTACGTGCTGATGCACGGGTCAGTGCCAGCGTATGGGCCAGGATTAGGCTACGGCGTAGGGTAAGGTGTAGGGCTGGTGGTGGGTTTCCGTTCCGGGCTAGGGTTAGGGTAAGGGAACGGCAAGGCTTAGGGAACAGGTGAGGGTACGGAAACGTGGGAGGGTCAGGCTACGTGCTGACGCACGGGTCAGTGCTAGCGTACGGGCCGGGAGTAGGGTACGGCTTGGGGGTAAGTTGTAGGGCTGGTGGTGGGTTTCTGTTCCGGGCTAGGGTTAGGGTTAGGGAACGGCAAGGCTTAGGGCACAGGTGAGGGTATGGAAACGTGGGAGGGTCAGGCTACGTGCTGACGCACGGGTCAGTGCCAGCGTACGGGCCTGGAGTAGGCTACGGCGTAGGGTAAGGTGTAGGGCTGGTGGTGGGTTTCCGTTCCGGGCTAGGGTTAGGGTTAGGGAACGGCAAGGCTTAGGGCACAGGTGAGGGTACGGAAACGTGGGAGGGTCAGGCTACGTGCTGACGCACGGGTCAGTGCCAGCGTACCGGCCAGGTGTAGGCTACGGCTTGTGGGTAAGGTGTAGGGCTGGTGGTGGGTTTCCGTTCCGGGCTAGGGTTAGGGTTAGGGAACGGCAAGGCTTACGGCACAGGTGAGGGTACGGAAACGTGGGAGGGTCAGGCTACGTGCTGACGCACGGGTCAGTGCCAGCGTACAGGCCAGGTGTAGGCTACGGCTTGGGGGTAAGGTGTAGGGCTGGTGGTGGGTTTTCGTTCCGGGCTAGGCTTAGGGTTAGGGAACGGCAAGGCTTAGGGCACAGGTGAGGGTACGTAAACGTGGGAGGGTCAGGCTACGTGCTGACGCACGGGTCAGTGCCAGCGTACGGGCCAGGATTAGGCTACGGCGTAGGGTAAGGTGTAGGGCTGGTGGTGGGTTTCCATTCCGGGCTAGGGTTAGGGTTAGGGAACGGCAAGGCTTAGGGTACAGGTGAGGGTACGGAAACGTGGGAGGGTCAGGCTACGTGCTGACTCACGGGTCAGTGCCAGCGTACGGGCCAGGAGTAGGGTACGGCTTGGGGGTAAGTTGTAGGGCTGGTGGTGGGTTTCTGTTCCGGGCTAGGGTTAGGGTTAGGGAACGGCAAGGCTTAGGGCACAGGTGAGGGTACGGAAACGTGGGAGGGTCAGGCTACGTGCTGACGCACGGGTCAGTGCCAGCGTACGGGCCTGGAGTAGGCTACGGCGTAGGGTAAGGTGTAGGGCTGGTGGTGGGTTTCCGTTCCGGGCTAGGGTTAGGGTTAGGGAACGGCAAGGCTTAGGGCACAGGTGAGGGTACGGAAACGTGGGAGGGTCAGGCTACGTGCTGACGCACGCGTTAGTGCCAGCATACCGGCCAGGTGTAGGCTACGGCTTGTGGTTAAGGTGTAGGGCTGTTGGTGGGTTTCCGTTCCGGGCTAGGGTTAGGGTTAGGGAACGGCAAGGCTTAGGGCACAGGTGAGGGTACGGAAACATGGGAGGGTCAGGCTACGTGCTGACGCACGGGTCAGTGCCAGCGTACCGGCCAGGTGTAGGCTACGGCTTGGGGGTAAGTTGTAGGGCTGGTGGTGGGTTTCCGTTCCGGGCTAGCGTTAGGGTTAGGGAACGGCAAGGCTTAGGGCACAGGTGAGGGTACGGAAACGTGGGAGGGTCAGGCTACGTGCTGACGCACGTGTCAGTGCCAGCGTACGGGCGAGGAGTAGGCTACGGCTTGGGGGTAAGGTGTAGGGCTGGTGGTGCGTTTCCGTTCCGGGCTAGGGTTAGGGTTAGGGAACGGCAAGGCTTAGGGCACAGGTGAGGTTACGGAAACGTGGGAGGGTCAGGCTACGTGCTGACGCACGGGTCAGTGCCAGCGTACGGGCCAGGAGTAGGCTACGGCTTGGGGGTAAGGTGTAGGGCTTTTGGTGTGTTTCCGTTCCGGGCTAGGGTTAGGGTTAGGGAACGGCAAGGCTTAGGGCACAGGTGAGGGTACGGAAACTTGGGAGGGTCAGGCTACGTGCTGACGCACGGGTCAGTGCCAGCGTACGGGCCAGGAGTAGGCTACGGCGTAGGGTAAGGTGTAGGGCTGGTGGTGGGTTTCCGTTCCGGGCTAGGGTTAGGGTTAGGGAACGGCAAGGCTTAGGGCACAGGTGAGGGTACGGAAACGTGAGAGGGTCAGGCTACGTGCTGACGCACGGGTCAGTGCAAGCGTACGGGCCAGGAGTAGGCTACGGCTTGGGGGTAAGGTGTAGGGCTGGTGGTGGGTTTCCGTTCCGGGCTAGGGTTAGGGTTAGGGAACCGCAAGGCTTAGGGCACAGGTGAGGGTACGGAAACGTGGGAGGGTCAGGCTACGTGCTGACGCACGGGTCAGTGCCAGCGTACGGGCCAGGAGTAGGCTACGGCTTGGGGGTAAGGTGTAGGGCTGGTGGTGGGTTTCCGTTCCGGGCTAGGGTTAGGGTTAGGGAACGGCAAGGCTTAGGGCACAGGTGAGGGTACGGAAACGTAGGAGGGTCAGGCTACGTGCTGACGCACGGGTCAGTGCCAGCGTACGGGCCAGGAGTAGGGTACGGCTTGGGGGTAAGTTGTAGGGCTGGTGGTGGGTTTCTGTTCCGGGCTAGGGTTAGGGTTAGGGAACGGCAAGGGTTAGGGCACAGGTGAGGGTACGGAAACGTGGGAGGGTCAGGCTACGTGCTGACGCACGGGTCAGTGCCAGCGTACGGGCCTGGAGTAGGCTACGGCGTAGGGTAAGGTGTAGGGCTGGTGGTGGGTTTCCGTTCCGGGCTAGGGTTAGGGTTAGGGAACGGGAAGGCTTAGGGCACAGGTGAGGGTACGGAAAGGTGGGAGGGTCAGGCTACGTGCTGACGCACGGGTCAGTGCCAGCGTACCGGCCAGGTGTAGGCTACGGCTTGTGGGTAAGGTGTAGGGCTGGTGGTGGGTTTCCGTTCCGGGCTAGGGTTAGGGTTAGGGAACGGCAAGGCTTAGGGCACAGGTGAGTGTACGGAAACGTGGGAGGGTCAGGCTACGTGCTGACGCACGTGTCAGTGCCAGCGTACGGGCCAGGAGTAGGCTACGGCTTGGGGGTAAGTTGTAGGGCTGGTGGTGGGTTTCTGTTCCGGGCTAGGGTTAGGGTTAGGGAACGGCAAGGCTTAGGGCACAGGTTAGGGTACAGAAACGTGGGAGGGTCAGGCTACGTGCTGACGCATGGGTCAGTGCCAGCGTACGGGCCAGGAGTAGGCTACGGCTTGGGGGTAAGGTGTAGGGCTTTTGGTGTGTTTCCGTTCCGGGCTAGGGTTAGGGTTAGGGAACGGCAAGGCTTAGGGCACAGGTGAGGGTACGGAAACTTGGGAGGGTCAGGCTACGTGCTGACGCACGGGTCAGTGCCAGCGTACGGGCCAGGAGTAGGCTACGGCGTAGGGTAAGGTGTAGGGCTGGTGGTGGGTTTCCGTTCCGGGCTAGGGTTAGGGTTAGGGAACGGCAAGGCTTAGGGCACAGGTGAGGGTACGGAAACGTGGGAGGGTCAGGCTACGTGCTGATGCACGGGTCAGTGCCAGCCTACAGGCCAGGTGTAGGCTACGGCTTGGGGGTAAGGTGTAGGGCTGGTGGTGGGTTTCCGTTCCGGGCTAGGGTTAGGGTTAGGGAACGGCAAGGCTTAGGGCACAGGTGAGGGTACGGAAACGTGGGAGGGTCAGGCTACGTGCTGACGCACGGGTCAGTGCCAGCGTACGGGCCAGGAGTAGGCTTCGGCTTGGGGGTAAGGTGTAGGGCTGGTGGTGGGTTTCCGTTCCGGGCTAGGGTTAGGGTTAGGGAACGGCAAGGCTTAGGGCACAGGTGAGGGTACGGAAACGTGGGAGGGTCAGGCTACGTGCTGACGCACGGGTCAGTGCCAGCGTACGGGCCAGGTGTAGGCTACGGCTTGGGGGTAAGTTGTAGGGCTGGTGGTGGGTTTCCGTTCCGGGCTAGGGTTAGGGTTAGGGAACGGCAAGGCTTAGGGCACAGGTGAGGGTACGGAAACGTGGCAGGGTCAGGCTACGTGCTGACGCACGGGTCAGTGCCAGCGTACGGGCCAGGATTAGGCTACGGCGTAGGGTAAGGTGTAGGGCTGGTGGTGGGTTTCCGTTCCGGGCTAGGGTTAGGGTTAGGGAACGGCAAGGCTTAGGGCACAGGTGAGGGTACGGAAACGTGGGAGGGTAAGGCTACGTGCTGACGCATGGGTCAGTGCCAGCGTAACGGCCAGGTGTAGGCTACGGCTTGTGGGTAAGGTGTAGGGCTGGTGGTGGGTTTCCGTTCCGGGCTAGGGTTAGGGTTAGGGAACAGCAAGGCTTAGGGCACAGGTGAGGGTACGGAAACGTGGGAGGGTCAGGCTACGTGCTGACGCACGGGTCAGTGCCAGCGTACGGGCCAGGAGTAGGCTACGGCGTAGGGTAATGTGTAGGGCTGGTAGTGGGTTTCCGTTACGTGCTAGGGTTAGGGTTAGGGAACGGCAAGGTTTAGAGCACAGGTGAGGGTACGGAAACGTGGGAGGGTCAGGCTACGTGCTGACGCACGGGTCAGTGCCAGCGTACGGGCCAGGAGTAGGCTACGGCTTGGGGGTAAGGTGTAGGGCTGGTAGTGGGTTTCCGTTCCGTGCTAGGGTTAGGGTTAGGGAACGGCAAGGCTTAGGGCACAGGTGAGGGTACGGAAACGTGGGAGGGTCAGGCTACGTGGTGACGCACGGGTCAGTGCCAGCGTACGGGCCAGGTATAGGCTACGGCTTGTGGGTAAGTTGTAGGGCTGGTGGTGGGTTTCCGTTCCGGGCTAGGGTTAGGGTTAGGGAACGGCAAGGCTTAGGGCACAGGTGAGGGTACGGAAACGTGGGAGGGTCAGGCTACGTGCTGACGCACGGGTCAGTGCCAGCGTACGGGCCAGGAGTAGGCTACGGCTTGGGGGTAAGTTGTAGGGCTGGTGGTGGGTTTCCGTTCCGGGCTAGGGTTGGGGTTAGGGAACGGCAAGTCTTAGGGCACAGGTGAGGGTACGGAAACGTGGGAGGGTCAGGCTACGTGCTGACGCACGGGTCAGTGCCAGCGTACGGGCCAGGAGTAGGCTACGGCGTAGGGTAAGGTGTCGGGCTGGTGGTGGGTTTCCGTTCCGGGCTAGGGTTAGGGTTAGGGAACGGCAAGGCTTAGGGCACAGGTGAGGGTACGGAAACGTGGCAGGGTCAGGCTACGTGCTGACGCACGGGTCAGTGCCAGCGTACGGGCCAGGATTAGGCTACGGCGTAGGGTAAGGTGTAGGGCTGGTGGTGGGTTTCCGTTCCGGGCTAGGGTTAGGGTTAGGGAACGGCAAGGCTTAGGGCACAGGTGAGGGTACGGAAACGTGGGAGGGTCAGGCTACGTGCTGACGCATGGGTCAGTGCCAGCGTACCGGCCAGGTGTAGGCTACGGCTTGTGGGTAAGGTGTAGGGCTGGTGGTGGGTTTCCGTTCCGGGCTAGGGTTAGGGTTAGGGAACAGCAAGGCTTAGGGCACAGGTGAGGGTATGGAAACGTGGGAGCGTCAGGCTACGTGCTGACGCACGAGTCAGTGCCAGCGTACCGGCCAGGTGTAGGCTACGGCTTCTGGGTAAGGTGTAGGGCTGGTGGTGGGTTTCCGTTCTGGGCTAGGGTTAGGGTTAGGGAACGGCAAGGCTTAGGGCACAGGTGAGGGTACGGAAACGTGGGAGGGTCAGGCTACGTGCTGATGCACGGGTCAGTGGCAGCGTACGGGCCAGGAGTAGGCTACGGCTTGGGGGTAAGGTGTAGGGCTTTTGGTGGGTTTCCGTTCCGGGCTAGGGTTAGGGTTAGGGAACGACAAGGCTTAGGGCACAGGTGAGGGTATGGAAACTTGGGAGGGTCAGGCTACGTGCTGACGCACGGGTCAGTGCCAGCGTACGGGCCAGGAGTAGGCTACGGCGTAGGGTAAGGTGTAGGGCTGGTGGTGGGTTTCCGTTCCGGGCTAGGGTTAGGGTTAGGGAACGGCAAGGCTTAGGGCACAGGTGAGGGTACGGAAACGTGGGAGGGTCAGGCTACGTGCTGACGCACGGGTCAGTGCCAGCGTACGGGCCAGGATTATGCTACGGCGTAGGGTAAGGTGTAGGGCTGGTGGTGGGTTTCCGTTCCGGGCTAGGATTAGGTTTAGGGAACGGCAAGGCTTAGGGCACAGGTGAGGGTACGGAAACGTGGGAGGGTCAGGCTACGTGCTGACGCACGGGTCAGTGCCAGCGTACGGGCCAGGATTAGGCTACGGCGTACGGTAAGGTGTAGGGCTGGTGGTGGGTTTCTGTTCCGGGTAGGGTTAGGGTTAGGGAACGGCAAGGCTTAGGGCACAGGTGAGGGTACGGAAACGTGGGAGGGTCAGGCTACGTGCTGACGCACGGGTCAGTGCCAGCGTACGGGCCTGGAGTAGGCTACGGCGTAGGGTAAGGTGTAGGGTTGGTGGTGGGTTTCCGTTCGGGGCTAGGGTTAGGGTTAGGGAACGGCAAGGCTTAGGGCACAGGTGAGGGTACGGAAACGTGGGAGGGTCAGGCTACGTGCTGACGCACGGGTCAGTGCCAGCGTACGGGCCAGGAGTAGGCTACGGCTTGGGGGTAAGCTGTAGGGCTTTTGGTGGGTTTCCGTTCCGGGCTAGGGTTAGGGTTAGGGAACGGCAAGGCTTAGGGCACAGGTGAGGGTATGGAAACTTGGGAGGGTCAGGCTACGTGCTGACGCACGGGTCAGTGCCAGCGTACGGGCCAGGAGTAGGCTACGGTGTAGGGTAAGGTGTAGGGCTGGTGGTGGGTTTCCGTTCCGGGCTAGGGTTAGGGTTAGGGAACTGCAAGGCTTAGGGCACAGGTGAGGGTACGCAAACGTGGGAGGGTCAGGCTACGTGCTGACGCACGGGTCAGTGCCAGCGTACAGGCCAGGTGTAGGCTACGGCTTGGGTGTAAGGTGTAGGGCTGGTGGTGGGTTTCCGTTCCGGGCTAGGGTTAGGGTTAGGGAACGGCAAGGCTTAGGGCACAGGTGAGGGTACGGAAACGTGGGAGGATCAGGCTACGTGCTGACGCACGTGTCAGTGCCAGCGTACGGGCCAGGAGTAGGCTACAGCTTGGGGGTAAGGTGTAGGGCTGGTGGTGGTTTTCCGTTCCGGGCTAGGGTTAGGGTTAGGGAACGGCAAGGCTTAGGGCACAGGTGAGGGTATGGAAACGTGGGAGGGCCAGGCTACGTGCTGACGCACGGGTCATTGCCAGCGTACCGGCCAGGTGTAGGCTACGGCTTCTGGGTAAGGTGTAGGGCTGGTGGGGGGTTTCCGTTCCGGGCTAGGGTTAGGGTTAGGGAACGGCAAGGCTTAGGGTACAGGTGAGGGTACGGAAACGTGGGAGGGTCAGGCTACGTGCTGATGCACGGGTCAGTGCCAGCGTACGGGCCAGGAGTAGGCTACGGCTTGGGGGTCAGGTGTAGGGCTGGTGGTGGGTTTCCGTTCCGGGCTAGGGTTAGGGTTAGGGAACGGCAAGGCTTAGGGCACAGGTGAGGGTACGGAAACGTGGGAGGGTCAGGCTACGTGCTGACGCACGTGTCAGTGCCAGCGTACGGGCCAGGAGTAGGCTACGGCGTAGGGTAAGGTGTAGGGCTGGTAGTGGGTTTCCGTTCCGTGCTAGGGTTAGGGTTAGGGAACGGCAAGGTTTAGAGCACAGGTGAGGGTACGGAAACGAGGGAGGGTCAGGCTACGTGCTGACGCACGGGTCAGTGCCAGCGTACGGGCCAGGAGTAGGCTACGGCTTGGGGGTAAGGTGTAGGGCTGGCGGTGGTTTTCCGTTCCGGCTAGAGTTAGGGTTAGGGAACGGCAAGGCTTAGGGCACAGGTGAGGGCACGGAAACGTGGGAGGGTCAGGCTACGTGCTGACGCACGGGTCAGTGCCAGCGTACGGGCCAGGAGTAGGCTACGGCTTGGGGGTAAGTTGTAGGGCTGGTGGTGGGTTACCGTTCCGGGCTAGGGTTAGGGTTAGGGAACGGAAGGCTTAGGGCACAGGTGAGGGTACGGAAACGTGGGAGGGTCAGGCTACGTGCTGACGCACGGGTCAGTGCCAGCGTACGGGCCAGGAGTAGGCTACGGCGTAGGGTAAGGTGTAGGGCTGGTGGTGGGTTTCCGTTCCGGGCTAGGGTTAGGGTTAGGGAACGGCAAGGCTTAGGGCACAGGTGAGGGTATGGAAACGTAGGAGGGTCAGGCTACGTGCTGACGCACGGGTCAGTGCCAGCGTACGGGCCAGGAGTAGGCTAAGGTGTAGGTTAAGGTGTAGGGCTGGTGGTGGGATTCCATTCCGGGCTAGGGTTAGGGTTAGGGAACGGCAAGGCTTAGGGCACAGGTGAGGGTACTGAAACGTGGGAGGGTCAGGCTACGTGCTGATGCACGGGTCAGTGCCAGCGTACCGGCCAGGTATAGGCTACGGCTTGTGGGTAAGGTGTAGGGCTGGTGGTGGGTTTCCGTTCCGGGCTAGGGTTAGGGTTAGGGAACGGCAAGGCTTAGGGCACAGGTGAGGGTACGGAAACGTGGGAGGGTCAGGCTACGTGCTGACGCACGGGTCAGTGCCAGCGTACGGGCCAGGAGTAGGCTACGGCTTGGGGGTAAGGTGTAGGGCTGGTGGTGGGTTTCCGTTCCGGGCTAGGGTTAGGGTTAGGGAACGGCAAGGCTTAGGGCACAGGTGAGGGTACGGAAACGTGGGAGGGTCAGGCTACGTGCTGACGCACGGGTCAGTGCCAGCGTACGGGCCAGGAGTAGGCTACAGCTTGGGGGCAAGTTGTAGGGCTGGTGGTGGGTTTCCGTTCCGGGCTAGGGTTAGGGTTAGGGAACGGCAAGTCTTAGGGCACAGGTGAGGGTACGGAAACGTGGGAGGGTCAGGCTACGTGCTGATTCACGGGTCAGTGCCAGCGTACGGGCCAGGAGTAGGCTACGGTGTAGGGTAAGGTGTAGGGCTGGTGGTGGGTTTCCGTTCCGTGCTAGGGTTAGGGTTAGGGAACCGCAAGGCTTAGGGCACAGGTGAGGGTACGGAAACGTGGGAGGGTCAGGCTACGTGCTGACGCACGGGTCAGTGCCAGCGTACGGGCCAGGAGTAGGCTACGGCGTAGCGTAAGGTGTAGGGCTGGTGGTGGGTTTCCGTTCCGGGCGAGGGTTAGGGTTAGGGAACGGCAAGGCTTAGGGCACAGGTGAGGGTACGGAAACGTGGGAGGGTCAGGCTACGTGCTGACGCACGGGTCAGTGCCAGCGTACGGGCCAGGAGTAGGCTACGGCGTAGGGTAAGGTGTAGGGCTGGTGGTGGGTTTCCGTTCCGGGCTAGGGTTAGGGTTAGGGAACGGCAAGTCTTAGGGCACAGGTGAGGGTACGGAAACGTGGGAGGGTCAGGCTACGTGCTGACGCACGGGTCAGTGCCAGCGTACCGGCCAGGAGTAGGCTACGGCTTGGGGGTAAGGTGTAGGGCTGGTGGTGGGTTTCCGTTCTGGGCTAGGGTTAGGGTTAGGGAACGGCAAGGCTTAGGGCACAGGTGAGGGTACGGAAACGTGGGAGGGTCAGGCTACGTGCTGACGCACGGGTCAGTGCCAGCGTACGGGCCAGGAGTAGGCTACGGTGTAGGGTAAGGTCTAGGGCTGGTGGTGGGTTTCCGTTCCGTGCTAGGGTTAGGGTTAGGGAACGACAAGGCTTAGGGCACAGGTGAGGGTACGGAAACGTGGGAGGGTCAGGCTACGTGCTGACGCACGGGTCAGTGCCAGCGTACGGGCCAGGAGTAGGGTACGGCTTGGGGGTAAGTTGTAGGGCTGGTGGTGGGTTTCTGTTCCGGGCTAGGGTTAGGGTTAGGGAACGGCAAGGCTTAGGGCACAGGTGAGGGTACGGAAACGTGGGAGGGTCAGGCTACGTGCTGACGCACGGGTCAGTGCCAGCGTACGGGCCTGGAGTAGGCTACAGCGTAGGGTAAGGTGTAGGGCTGGTGGTGGGTTTCCGTTCCGGGCTAGGGTTAGGGTTAGGGAACGGCAAGGCTTAGGGCACAGGTGAGGGTACGGAAACGTGGGAGGGTCAGGCTACCTGCTGACGCACGGGTCAGTGCCAGCGTACCGGCCAGGTGTAGGCTACGGCTTGTGGGTAAGGTGTAGGGCTGGTGGTGGGTTTCCGTTCCGGGCTAGGGTTAGGGTTAGGGAACGGCAAGGCTTAGGGCACAGGTGAGGGTACGGAAACGTGGGAGGGTCAGGCTACGTGCTGACGCACGTGTCAGTGCCAGCGTACAGGCCAGGTGTAGGCTACGGCTTGGGGGTAAGGTGTAGGGCTGGTGGTGGGTTTCCGTTCCGGGCTAGGCTTAGGGTTAGGGAACGGCAAGGCTTAGGGCACAGGTGAGGGTACGTAAACGTGGGAGGGTCAGGCTACGTGCTGACGCACGGGTCAGTGCCAGCGTACGGGCCAGGATTAGGCTACGGCGTAGGGTAAGGTGTAGGGCTGGTGGTGGGTTTCCATTCCGGGCTAGGGTTAGGGTTAGGGAACGGCAAGGCTTAGGGTACAGGTGAGGGTACAGAAACGTGGGAGGGTCAGGCTACGTGCTGACTCACGGGTCAGTGCCAGCGTACGGGCCAGGAGTAGGGTACGGCTTGGGGGTAAGTTGTAGGGCTGGTGGTGGGTTTCTGTTCCGGGCTAGGGTTAGGGTTAGGGAACGGCAAGGCTTAGGGCACAGGTGAGGGTACGGAAACGTGGGAGGGTCAGGCTATGTGCTGACGCACGGGTCAGTGCCAGCGTACGGGCCTGGAGTAGGCTACGGCGTAGGGTAAGGTGTAGGGCTGGTGGTGGGTTTCCGTACCGGGCTAGGGTTAGGGTTAGGGAACGGCAAGGCTTAGGGCACAGGTGAGGGTACGGAAACGTGGGAGGGTCAGGCTACGTGCTGACGCACGGGTCAGTGCCAGCATACCGGCCAGGTGTAGGCTACGGCTTGTGGTTAAGGTGTAGGGCTGGTGGTGGGTTTCCGTTCCGGGCTAGGGTTAGGGTTAGGGAACGGCAAGGCTTAGGGCACAGGTGAGGGTATGGAAACGTGGGAGGGTCAGGCTACGTGCTGACGCACGGGTCAGTGCCAGCGTACCGGCCAGGTGTAGGCTACGGCTTCTGGGTAAGGTGTAGGGCTGGTGGTGGGTTTCCGTTCCGGGCTAGGGTTAGGGTTAGGAAACGGCAAGGCTTAGGGCACAGGTGAGGGTACGGAAACGTGGGAGGGTCAGGCTACGTGCTGATGCACGTGTCAGTGCCAGCGTACGGGCGAGGAGTAGGCTACGGCTTGTGGGTAAGGTGTAGGGCTGGCGGTGCGTTTCCTTTCCGGGCTAGGGTTAGGGTTAGGGAACGGCAAGGCTTAGGGCACAGGTGAGGGTACGGAAACGTGGGAGGGTCAGGCTACGTGCTGACGCACGGGTCAGTGCCAGCGTACGGGCCAGGAGTAGGCTACGGCGTAGGGTAATGTGTAGGGCTGGTAGTGGGTTTCCGTTCCGTGCTAGGGTTAGGGTTAGGGAACGGCAAGGTTTAGAGCACAGGTGAGGGTACGGAAACGTGGGAGGGTCAGGCTACGTGCTGACGCACGGGTCAGTGCCAGCGTACGGGCCAGGAGTAGGTTACGGCTTGGAGGTAAGGTGTAGGGCTGGCGGTGGTTTTCCGTTCCGGCTAGAGTTAGGGTTAGGGAACGGCAAGGCTTAGGGCACAGGTGAGGTTACGGAAACGTGGGAGGGTCAGGCTACGTGCTGACGCACGGGTCAGTGCCAGCGTATGGGCCAGGAGTAGGCTACGGCTTGGGGGTAAGTTGTAGGGCTGGTGGTGGGTTTCCGTTCCGGGCTAGGGTTGGGGTTAGGGAACGGCAAGTCTTAGGGCACAGGTGAGGGTACGGAAACGTGGGAGGGTCAGGCTACGTGCTGACGCACGGGTCAGTGCCAGCGTACGGGCCAGGAGTAGGCTACGGCGTAGGGTAAGGTGTAGGGCTGGTGGTGGGTTTCCGTTCCGGGCTAGGGTTAGGGTTAGGGAACGGCCAGGCTTAGGGCATAGGTGAGGGTATGGAAACGTGGGAGGGTCAGGCAACGTGGTGACGAACGGGTCAGTGCCAGCGTACGGGCCAGGAGTAGGCTAAGGTGTAGAGTAAGGTGTAGGGCTGGTGGTGGGTTTCCGTTCCGGGCTAGGGTTAGGGTTAGGGAACGGCAAGGCTTAGGGCACAGGTGAGGGTACGGAAACGTGGGAGGGTCAGGCTACGTGCTGACGCACGGGTCAGTGCCAGCGTACCGGCCAGGTGTAAGCTACGGCGTAGGGTAAGGTGTAGGGCTGGTGGTGGGTTTCCGTTCCGGGCTAGGGTTAGGGTTAGGGAACGGCAAGGCTTAGGGCACAGGTGAGGGTACGGAAACGTGGGAGGGTCAGGCTACGTGCTGACACACGGGTCAGTGCCAGCGTACCGGCCAGGTATAGGCTACGGCTTGTGGGTAAGGTGTAGGGCTGGTGGTGGGTTTCCGTTCCGGGCTAGGGTTAGGGTTAGGGAACGGCAAGGCTTAGGGCACAGGTGAGGGTACGGAAACGTGGGAGGGTCAGGCTACGTGCTGACGCACGGGTCAGTGCCAGCGTACCGGCCAGGAGTAGGCTACGGCTTGGGGGTAAGGTGTAGGGCTGGTGGTGGGTTTCCGTTCCGGGCTAGGGTTAGGGTTAAGGAACGGCAAGGCTTAGGGCACAGGTGAGGGTACGGAAACGTGGGAGGGTCAGGCTACGTGCTGACGCACGGGTCAGTGCCAGCGTACGGGCCAGGAGTAGGCTACGGTGTAGGGTAAGGTGTAGGGCTGGTGGTGGGTTTCCGTTCCGGGCTAGGGTTAGGGTTAGGGAACGGCAAGGCTTAGGGCACAGGTGAGGGTACGGAAACGTGGGAGGGTCAGGCTACGTGCTGACGCACGGGTCAGTGCCAGCGTACGGGCCAGGAGTAGGCTTCGGCTTGGGGGTAAGGTGTAGGGCTGGTGGTGGGTTTCCGTTCCGGGCTAGGGTTAGGGTTAGGGAACGGCAAGGCTTAGGGCACAGGTGAGGGTACGGAAACGTGGGAGGGTCAGGCTACGTGCTGACGCACGGGTCAGTGCCAGCGTACGGGCCAGGTGTAGGCTACGGCTTGGGGGTAAGTTGTAGGGCTGGTGGTGGGTTTCCGTTCCGGGCTAGGGTTAGGGTTAGGGAACGGCAAGGCTTAGGGCACAGGTGAGGGTACGGAAACGTGGCAGGGTCAGGCTACGTGCTGACGCACGGGTCAGTGCCAGCGTACGGGCCAGGATTAGGCTACGGCGTAGGGTAAGGTGTAGGGCTGGTGGTGGGTTTCCGTTCCGGGCTAGGGTTAGGGTTAGGGAACGGCAAGGCTTAGGGCACAGGTGAGGGTACGGAAACGTGGGAGGGTCAGGCTACGTGCTGACGCATGGGTCAGTGCCAGCGTACCGGCCAGGTGTAGGCTACGGCTTGTGGGTAAGGTGTAGGGCTGGTGGTGGGTTTCCGTTCCGGGCTAGGGTTAGGGTTAGGGAACAGCAAGGCTTAGGGCACAGGTGAGGGTACGGAAACGTGGGAGGGTCAGGCTACGTGCTGACGCACGGGTCAGTGCCAGCGTACGGGCCAGGAGTAGGCTACGGCGTAGGGTAATGTGTAGGGCTGGTAGTGGGTTTCCGTTACGTGCTAGGGTTAGGGTTAGGGAACGGCAAGGTTTAGAGCACAGGTGAGGGTACGGAAACGTGGGAGGGTCAGGCTACGTGCTGACGCACGGGTCAGTGCCAGCGTACGGGCCAGGAGTAGGCTACGGCTTGGGGGTAAGTTGTAGGGCTGGTAGTGGGTTTCCGTTCCGTGCTAGGGTTAGGGTTAGGGAACGGCAAGGCTTAGGGCACAGGTGAGGGTACGGAAACGTGGGAGGGTCAGGCTACGTGGTGACGCACGGGTCAGTGCCAGCGTACGGGCCAGGTATAGGCTACGGCTTGTGGGTAAGTTGTAGGGCTGGTGGTGGGTTTCCGTTCCGGGCTAGGGTTAGGGTTAGGGAACGGCAAGGCTTAGGGCACAGGTGAGGGTACGGAAACGTGGGAGGGTCAGGCTACGTGCTGACGCACGGGTCAGTGCCAGCGTACGGGCCAGGAGTAGGCTACGGCTTGGGGGTAAGTTGTAGGGCTGGTGGTGTGTTTCCGTTCCGGGCTAGGGTTGGGGTTAGGGAACGGCAAGTCTTAGGGCACAGGTGAGGGTACGGAAACGTGGGAGGGTCAGGCTACGTGCTGACGCACGGGTCAGTGCCAGCGTACGGGCCAGGAGTAGGCTACGGCGTAGGGTAAGGTGTCGGGCTGGTGGTGGGTTTCCGTTCCGGGCTAGGGTTAGGGTTAGGGAACGGCAAGGCTTAGGGCACAGGTGAGGGTACGGAAACGTGGCAGGGTCAGGCTACGTGCTGACGCACGGGTCAGTGCCAGCGTACGGGCCAGGATTAGGCTACGGCGTAGGGTAAGGTGTAGGGCTGGTGGTGGGTTTCCGTTCCGGGCTAGGGTTAGGGTTAGGGAACGGCAAGGCTTAGGGCACAGGTGAGGGTACGGAAACGTGGGAGGGTCAGGCTACGTGCTGACGCATGGGTCAGTGCCAGCGTACCGGCCAGGTGTAGGCTACGGCTTGTGGGTAAGGTGTAGGGCTGGTGGTGGGTTTCCGTTCCGGGCTAGGGTTAGGGTTAGGGAACAGCAAGGCTTAGGGCACAGGTGAGGGTATGGAAACGTGGGAGCGTCAGGCTACGTGCTGACGCACGAGTCAGTGCCAGCGTACCGGCCAGGTGTAGGCTACGGCTTCTGGGTAAGGTGTAGGGCTGGTGGTGGGTTTCCATTCTGGGCTAGGGTTAGGGTTAGGGAACGGCAAGGCTTAGGGCACAGGTGAGGGTACGGAAACGTGGGAGGGTCAGGCTACGTGCTGATGCACGGGTCAGTGCCAGCGTACGGGCCAGGAGTAGGCTACGGCTTGGGGGTAAGGTGTAGGGCTTTTGGTGGGTTTCCGTTCCGGGCTAGGGTTAGGGTTAGGGAACGACAAGGCTTAGGGCACAGGTGAGGGTATGGAAACTTGGGAGGGTCAGGCTACGTGCTGACGCACGGGTCAGTGCCAGCGTACGGGCCAGGAGTAGGCTACGGCGTAGGGTAAGGTGTAGGGCTGGTGGTGGGTTTCCGTTCCGGGCTAGGGTTAGGGTTAGGGAACGGCAAGGCTTAGGGCACAGGTGAGGGTACGGAAACGTGGGAGGGTCAGGCTACGTGCTGACGCACGGGTCAGTGCCAGCGTACGGGCCAGGATTATGCTACGGCGTAGGGTAAGGTGTAGGGCTGGTGGTGGGTTTCCGTTCCGGGCTAGGATTAGGTTTAGGGAACGGCAAGGCTTAGGGCACAGGTGAGGGTACGGAAACGTGGGAGGGTCAGGCTACGTGCTGACGCACGGGTCAGTGCCAGCGTACGGGCCAGGATTAGGCTACGGCGTACGGTAAGGTGTAGGGCTGGTGGTGGGTTTCTGTTCCGGGTAGGGTTAGGGTTAGGGAACGGCAAGGCTTAGGGCACAGGTGAGGGTACGGAAACGTGGGAGGGTCAGGCTACGTGCTGACGCACGGGTCAGTGCCAGCGTACGGGCCTGGAGTAGGCTACGGCGTAGGGTAAGGTGTAGGGCTGGTGGTGGGTTTCCGTTCGGGGCTAGGGTTAGGGTTAGGGAACGGCAAGGCTTAGGGCACAGGTGAGGGTACGGAAACGTGGGAGGGTCAGGCTACGTGCTGACACACGGGTCAGTGCCAGCGTACGGGCCAGGAGTAGGCTACGGCTTGGGGGTAAGCTGTAGGGCTTTTGGTGGGTTTCCGTTCCGGGCTAGGGTTAGGGTTAGGGAACGGCAAGGCTTAGGGCACAGGTGAGGGTATGGAAACTTGGGAGGGTCAGGCTACGTGCTGACGCACGGGTCAGTGCCAGCGTACGGGCCAGGAGTAGGCTACGGTGTAGGGTAAGGTGTAGGGCTGGTGGTGGGTTTCCGTTCCGGGCTAGGGTTAGGGTTAGGGAACTGCAAGGCTTAGGGCACAGGTGAGGGTACGCAAACGTGGGAGGGTCAGGCTACGTGCTGACGCACGGGTCAGTGCCAGCGTACAGGCCAGGTGTAGGCTACGGCTTGGGGGTAAGGTGTAGGGCTGGTGGTGGGTTTCCGTTCCGGGCTAGGGTTAGGGTTAGGGAACGGCAAGGCTTAGGGCACAGGTGAGGGTACGGAAACGTGGGAGGATCAGGCTACGTGCTGACGCACGGGTCAGTGCCAGCGTACGGGCCAGGAGTAGGCTACGGCTTGGGGGTAAGGTGTAGGGCTGGTGGTGGGTTTCCGTTCCGGGCTAGGGTTAGGGTTAGGGAACGGCAAGGCTTAGGGAACAGGTGAGGGTACGGAAACGTGGGAGGGTCAGGCTACGTGCTGACGCACGGGTCAGTGACAGCGTACCGGCCAGGAGTAGGCTACGGCTTGTGGGTAAGGTGTAGGGCTGGTGGTGGTTTTCCGTTCCGGGCTAGGGTTAGGGTTAGGGAACGGCAAGGCTTAGGGCACAGGTGAGGGTATGGAAACGTGGGAGGGCCAGGCTACGTGCTGACGCACGGGTCATTGCCAGCGTACCGGCCAGGTGTAGGCTACGGCTTCTGGGTAAGGTGTAGGGCTGGTGGGGGGTTTCCGTTCCGGGCTAGGGTTAGGGTTAGGGAACGGCAAGGCTTAGGGTACAGGTGAGGGTACGGAAACGTGGGAGGGTCAGGCTACGTGCTGATGCACGGGTCAGTGCCAGCGTACGGGCCAGGAGTAGGCTACGGCTTGGGGGTCAGGTGTAGGGCTGGTGGTGGGTTTCCGTTCCGGGCTAGGGTTAGGGTTAGGGAACAGCAAGGCTTAGGGCACAGGTGAGGGTACGGAAACGTGGGAGGGTCAGGCTACGTGCTGACGCACGGGTCAGTGCCAGCGTACGGGCCAGGAGTAGGCTACGGCGTAGGGTAAGGTGTAGGGCTGGTAGTGGGTTTCCGTTCCGTGCTAGGGTTAGGGTTAGGGAACGGCAAGGTTTAGAGCACAGGTGAGGGTACGGAAACGAGGGAGGGTCAGGCTACGTGCTGACGCACGGGTCAGTGCCAGCGTACGGGCCAGGAGTAGGCTACGGCTTGGGGGTAAGGTGTAGGGCTGGCGGTGGTTTTCCGTTCCGGCTAGAGTTAGGGTTAGGGAACGGCAAGGCTTAGGGCACAGGTGAGGGCACGGAAACGTGGGAGGGTCAGGCTACGTGCTGACGCACGGGTCAGTGCCAGCGTACGGGCCAGGAGTAGGCTACGGCTTGGGGGTAAGTTGTAGGGCTGGTGGTGGGTTACCGTTCCGGGCTAGGGTTAGGGTTAGGGAACGGAAGGCTTAGGGCACAGGTGAGGGTACGGAAACGTGGGAGGGTCAGGCTACGTGCTGACGCACGGGTCAGTGCCAGCGTACGGGCCAGGAGTAGGCTACGGCGTAGGGTTAGGTGTAGGGCTGGTGGTGGGTTTCCGTTCCGGGCTAGGGTTAGGGTTAGGGAACGGCAAGGCTTAGGGCACAGGTGAGGGTATGGAAACGTAGGAGGGTCAGGCTACGTGCTGACGCACGGGTTAGTGCCAGCGTACGGGCCAGGAGTAGGCTAAGGTGTAGGTTAAGGTGTAGGGCTGGTGGTGGGTTTCCATTCCGGGCTAGGGTTAGGGTTAGGGAACGGCAAGGCTTAGGGCACAGGTGAGGGTACTGAAACGTGGGAGGGTCAGGCTACGTGCTGATGCACGGGTCAGTGCCAGCGTACCGGCCAGGTATAGGCTACGGCTTGTGGGTAAGGTGTAGGGCTGGTGGTGGGTTTCCGTTCCGGGCTAGGGTTAGGGTTAGGGAACGGCAAGGCTTAGGGCACAGGTGAGGGTACGGAAACGTGGGAGGGTCAGGCTACGTGCTGACGCATGGGTCAGTGCCAGCGTACGGGCCAGGAGTAGGCTACGGCTTGGGGGTAAGGTGTAGGGCTGGTGGTGGGTTTCCGTTCCGGGCTAGGGTTAGGGTTAGGGAACGGCAAGGCTTAGGGCACAGGTGAGTGTACGGAAACGTGGGAGGGTCAGGCTACGTGCTGACGCACGGGTCAGTGCCAGCGTACGGGCCAGGAGTAGGCTACAGCTTGGGGGCAAGTTGTAGGGCTGGTGGTGGGTTTCCGTTCCGGGCTAGGGTTAGGGTTAGGGAACGGCAAGTCTTAGGGCACAGATGAGGGTACGGAAACGTGGGAGGGTCAGGCTACGTGCTGATTCACGGGTCAGTGCCAGCGTACGGGCCAGGAGTAGGCTACGGTGTAGGGTAAGGTGTAGGGCTGGTGGTGGGTTTCCGTTCCGTGCTAGGGTTAGGGTTAGGGAACCGCAAGGCTTAGGGCACAGGTGAGGGTACGGAAACGTGGGAGGGTCAGGCTACGTGCTGACGCACGGGTCAGTGCCAGCGTACGGGCCAGGAGTAGGCTACGGCGTAGCGTAAGGTGTAGGGCTGGTGGTGGGTTTCCGTTCCGGGCGAGGGTTAGGGTTAGGGAACGGCAAGGCTTAGGGCACAGGTGAGGGTACGGAAACGTGGGAGGGTCAGGCTACGTGCTGACGCACGGGTCAGTGCCAGCGTACGGGCCAGGAGTAGGCTACGGCGTAGGGTAAGGTGTAGGGCTGGTGGTGGGTTTCCGTTCCGGGCTAGGGTTAGGGTTAGGGAACGGCAAGTCTTAGGGCACAGGTGAGGGTACGGAAACGTGGGAGGGTCAGGCTACGTGCTGACGCACGGGTCAGTGCCAGCGTACCGGCCAGGAGTAGGCTACGGCTTGGGGGTAAGGTGTAGGGCTGGTGGTGGGTTTCCGTTCTGGGCTAGGGTTAGGGTTAGGGAACGGCAAGGCTTAGGGCACAGGTGAGGGTACGGAAACGTGGGAGGGTCAGGCTACGTGCTGACGCACGGGTCAGTGCCAGCGTACGGGCCAGGAGTAGGCTACGGTGTAGGGTAAGGTCTAGGGCTGGTGGTGGGTTTCCGTTCCGTGCTAGGGTTAGGGTTAGGGAACGACAAGGCTTAGGGCACAGGTGAGGGTACGGAAATGTGGGAGGGTCAGGCTACGTGCTGACGCACGGGTCAGTGCCAGCGTACGGGCCAGGAGTAGGGTACGGCTTGGGGGTAAGTTGTAGGGCTGGTGGTGGGTTTCTGTTCCGGGCTAGGGTTAGGGTTAGGGAACGGCAAGGCTTAGGGCACAGGTGAGGGTACGGAAACGTGGGAGGGTCAGGCTACGTGCTGACGCACGGGTCAGTGCCAGCGTACGGGCCTGGAGTAGGCTACAGCGTAGGGTAAGGTGTAGGGCTGGTGGTGGGTTTCCGTTCCGGGCTAGGGTTAGGGTTAGGGAACGGCAAGGCTTAGGGCACAGGTGAGGGTAAGGAAACGTGGGAGGGTCAGGCTACGTGCTGATGCACGGGTCAGTGCCAGCGTACCGGCCAGGTATAGGCTACGGCTTGTGGGTAAGGTGTAGGGCTGGTGGTGGGTTTCCGTTCCGGGCTAGGGTTAGGGTTAGGGAACGGCAAGGCTTAGGGCACAGGTGAGGGTACGGAAACGTGGGAGGGTCAGGCTACGTGCTGACGCACGGGTCAGTGCCAGCGTACGGGCCAGGAGTAGGCTACGGCTTGGGGGTAAGGTGTAGGGCTGGTGGTGGGTTTCCGTTCCGGGCTAGGGTTAGGGTTAGGGAACGGCAAGGCTTAGGGCACAGGTGAGTGTACGGAAACGTGGGAGGGTCAGGCTACGTGCTGACGCACGGGTCAGTGCCAGCGTACGGGCCAGGAGTAGGCTACAGCTTGGGGGCAAGTTGTAGGGCTGGTGGTGGGTTTCCGTTCCGGGCTAGGGTTAGGGTTAGGGAACGGCAAGTCTTAGGGCACAGATGAGGGTACGGAAACGTGGGAGGGTCAGGCTACGTGCTGATTCACGGGTCAGTGCCAGCGTACGGGCCAGGAGTAGGCTACGGTGTAGGGTAAGGTGTAGGGCTGGTGGTGGGTTTCCGTTCCGTGCTAGGGTTAGGGTTAGGGAACCGCAAGGCTTAGGGCACAGGTGAGGGTACGGTAACGTGGGAGGGTCAGGCTACGTGCTGACGCACGGGTCAGTGCCAGCGTACGGGCCAGGAGTAGGCTACGGCGTAGCGTAAGGTGTAGGGCTGGTGGTGGGTTTCCGTTCCGGGCGAGGGTTAGGGTTAGGGAACGGCAAGGCTTAGGGCACAGGTGAGGGTACGGAAACGTGGGAGGGTCAGGCTACGTGCTGACGCACGGGTCAGTGCCAGCGTACGGGCCAGGAGTAGGCTACGGCGTAGGGTAAGGTGTAGGGCTGGTGGTGGGTTTCCGTTCCGGGCTAGGGTTAGGGTTAGGGAACGGCAAGTCTTAGGGCACAGGTGAGGGTACGGAAACGTGGGAGGGTCAGGCTACGTGCTGACGCACGGGTCAGTGCCAGCGTACCGGCCAGGAGTAGGCTACGGCTTGGGGGTAAGGTGTAGGGCTGGTGGTGGGTTTCCGTTCTGGGCTAGGGTTAGGGTTAGGGAACGGCAAGGCTTAGGGCACAGGTGAGGGTACGGAAACGTGGGAGGGTCAGGCTACGTGCTGACGCACGGGTCAGTGCCAGCGTACGGGCCAGGAGTAGGCTACGGTGTAGGGTAAGGTCTAGGGCTGGTGGTGGGTTTCCATTCCGTGCTAGGGTTAGGGTTAGGGAACGACAAGGCTTAGGGCACAGGTGAGGGTACGGAAACGTGGGAGGGTCAGGCTACGTGCTGACGCACGGGTCAGTGCCAGCGTACGGGCCAGGAGTAGGGTACGGCTTGGGGGTAAGTTGTAGGGCTGGTGGTGGGTTTCTGTTCCGGGCTAGGGTTAGGGTTAGGGAACGGCAAGGCTTAGGGCACAGGTGAGGGTACGGAAACGTGGGAGGGTCAGGCTACGTGCTGACGCACGGGTCAGTGCCAGCGTACGGGCCTGGAGTAGGCTACAGCGTAGGGTAAGGTGTAGGGCTGGTGGTGGGTTTCCGTTCCGGGCTAGGGTTAGGGTTAGGGAACGGCAAGGCTTAGGGCACAGGTGAGGGTACGGAAACGTGGGAGGGTCAGGCTACCTGCTGACGCACGGGTCAGTGCCAGCGTACCGGCCAGGTGTAGGCTACGGCTTGTGGGTAAGGTGTAGGGCTGGTGGTGGGTTTCCGTTCCGGGCTAGGGTTAGGGTTAGGGAACGGCAAGGCTTAGGGCACAGGTGAGGGTACGGAAACGTGGGAGGGTCAGGCTACGTGCTGACGCACGTGTCAGTGCCAGCGTACAGGCCAGGTGTAGGCTACGGCTTGGGGGTAAGGTGTAGGGCTGGTGGTGGGTTTCCGTTCCGGGCTAGGCTTAGGGTTAGGGAACGGCAAGGCTTAGGGCACAGGTGAGGGTACGTAAACGTGGGAGGGTCAGGCTACGTGCTGACGCACGGGTCAGTGCCAGCGTACGGGCCAGGATTAGGCTACGGCGTAGGGTAAGGTGTAGGGCTGGTGGTGGGTTTCCATTCCGGGCTAGGGTTAGGGTTAGGGAACGGCAAGGCTTAGGGCACAGGTGAGGGTACAGAAACGTGGGAGGGTCAGGCTACGTGCTGACTCACGGGTCAGTGCCAGCGTACGGGCCAGGAGTAGGGTACGGCTTGGGGGTAAGTTGTAGGGCTGGTGGTGGGTTTCTGTTCCGGGCTAGGGTTAGGGTTAGGGAACGGCAAGGCTTAGGGCACAGGTGAGGGTACGGAAACGTGGGAGGGTCAGGCTACGTGCTGACGCACGGGTCAGTGCCAGCGTACGGGCCTGGAGTAGGCTACGGCGTAGGGTAAGGTGTAGGGCTGGTGGTGGGTTTCCGTTCCGGGCTAAGGTTAGGGTTAGGGAACGGCAAGGCTTAGGGCACAGGTGAGGGTACGGAAACGTGGGAGGGTCAGGCTACGTGCTGACGCACGGGTCAGTGCCAGCGTACGGGCCAGGAGTAGGATACGGCTTGGAGGTAAGGTGTAGGGCTGGCGGTGGTTTTCCGTTCCGGCTAGAGTTAGGGTTAGGGAACGGCAAGGCTTAGGGCACAGGTGAGGTTACGGAAACGTGGGAGGGTCAGGCTACGTGCTGACGCACGGGTCAGTGCCAGCGTATGGGCCAGGAGTAGGCTACGGCTTGGGGGTAAGTTGTAGGGCTGGTGGTGGGTTTCCGTTCCGGGCTAGGGTTGGGGTTAGGGAACGGCAAGTCTTAGGGCACAGGTGAGGGTACGGAAACGTGGGAGGGTCAGGCTACGTGCTGACTCACGGGTCAGTGCCAGCGTACGGGCCAGGAGTAGGCTACGGCGTAGGGTAAGGTGTAGGGCTGGTGGTGGGTTTCCGTTCCGGGCTAGGGTTAGGGTTAGGGAACGGCCAGGCTTAGGGCATAGGTGAGGGTATGGAAACGTGGGAGGGTCAGGCAACGTGGTGACGAACGGGTCAGTGCCAGCGTACGGGCCAGGAGTAGGCTAAGGTGTAGAGTAAGGTGTAGGGCTGGTGGTGGGTTTCCGTTCCGGGCTAGGGTTAGGGTTAGGGAACGGCAAGGCTTAGGGCACAGGTGAGGGTACGGAAACGTGGGAGGGTCAGGCTACGTGCTGATGCACGGGTCAGTGCCAGCGTACCGGCCAGGTGTAAGCTACGGCGTAGGGTAAGGTGTAGGGCTGGTGGTGGGTTTCCGTTCCGGGCTAGGGTTAGGGTTAGGGAACGGCAAGGCTTAGGGCACAGGTGAGGGTACGGAAACGTGGGAGGGTCAGGCTACGTGCTGACACACGGGTCAGTGCCAGCGTACCGGCCAGATATAGGCTACGGCTTGTGGGTAAGGTGTAGGGCTGGTGGTGGGTTTCCGTTCCGGGCTAGGGTTAGGGTTAGGGAACGGCAAGGCTTAGGGCACAGGTGAGGGTACGGAAACGTGGGAGGGTCAGGCTACGTGCTGACGCACGGGTCAGTGCCAGCGTACCGGCCAGGAGTAGGCTACGGCTTGGGGGTAAGGTGTAGGGCTGGTGGTGGGTTTCCGTTCCGGGCTAGGGTTAGGGTTAAGGAACGGCAAGGCTTAGGGCACAGGTGAGGGTACGGAAACGTGGGAGGGTCAGGCTACGTGCTGACGCACGGGTCAGTGCCAGCGTACGGGCCAGGAGTAGGCTACGGTGTAGGGTAAGGTGTAGGGCTGGTGGTGGGTTTCCGTTCCGTGCTAGGGTTAGGGTTAGGGAACGACAAGGCTTAGGGCACAGGTGAGGGTACGGAAACGTGGGAGGGTCAGGCTACGTGCTGACGCACGGGTCAGTGCCAACGTACACGCAGGAGTAGGCTACGGCTTGGGGGTAAGGTGTAGGGCTGGTGGTGGGTTTCCGTTCCGGGCTAGGGTTAGGGTTAGGGAACGGCAAGGCTTAGGGCACAGGTGAGGGTACGGAAACGTGGGAGGGTCAGGCTACGTGCTGACGCACGGGTCAGTGCCAGCGTACGGGCCAGGAGTAGGCTACGGCTTGGGGGTAAGTTGTAGGGCTGGTGGTGGGTTTCTGTTCCGGGCTAGGGTTAGGGTTAGGGAACGGCAAGGCTTAGGGCACAGGTTAGGGTACAGAAACGTGGGAGGGTCAGGCTACGTGCTGACGCACGGGTCAGTGCCAGCGTACGGGCCAGGAGTAGGCTACGGCTTGGGGGTAAGGTGTAGGGCTTTTGGTGGGTTTCCGTTCCGGGCTAGGGTTAGGGTTAGGGAACGGCAAGGCTTAGGGCACAGGTGAGGGTACGGAAACTTGGGAGGGTCAGGCTACGTGCTGACGCACGGGTCAGTGCCAGCGTACGGGCCAGGAGTAGGCTACTGCGTAGGGTAAGGTGTAGGGCTGGTGGTGGGTTTCCGTTCCGGGCTAGGGTTAGGGTTAGGGAACGGCAAGGCTTAGGGCACAGGTGAGGGTACGGAAACGTGAGAGGGTCAGGCTACGTGCTGACGCACGGGTCAGTGCCAGCGTACGGGCCAGGAGTAGGCTACGGCTTGGGGGTAAGGTGTAGGGCAGGTGGTGGGTTTCCGTTCCGGGCTAGGGTTAGGGTTAGGGAACGGCAAGGCTTAGGGCACAGGTGAGGGTACGGAAACGTGGGAGGGTCAGGCTACGTGCTGACGCACGGGTCAGTGCCAGCGTACGGGCCAGGAGTAGGCTACGGCTTGGGGGTAAGGTGTAGGGCTGGTGGTGGGTTTCCGTTCCGGGCTAGGGTTAGGGTTAGGGAACGGCAAGGCTTAGGGCACAGGTGAGGGTACGGAAACGTAGGAGGGTCAGGCTACGTGCTGACCCACGGGTCAGTGCCAGCGTACGGGCCAGGAGTAGGGTACGGCTTGGGGGTAAGTTGTAGGGCTGGTGGTGGGTTTCTGTTCCGGGCTAGGGTTAGGGTTAGGGAACGGCAAGGGTTAGGGCACAGGTGAGGGTACGGAAACGTGGGAGGGTCAGGCTACGTGCTGACGCACGGGTCAGTGCCAGCGTACGGGCCTGGAGTAGGCTACGGCGTAGGGTAAGGTGTAGGGCTGGTGGTGGGTTTCCGTTCCGGGCTAGGGTTAGGGTTAGGGAACGGCAAGGCTTAGGGCACAGGTGAGGGTACGGAAACGTGGGAGGGTCAGGCTACGTGCTGACGCACGGGTCAGTGCCAGCGTACCGGCCAGGTGTAGGCTACGGCTTGTGGGTAAGGTGTAGGGCTGGTGGTGGGTTTCCGTTCTGGGCTAGGGTTAGGGTTAGGGAACGGCAAGGCTTAGGGCACAGGTGAGGGTACGGAAACGTGGGAGGGTCAGGCTACGTGCTGACGCACGGGTCAGTGCCAGCCTACAGGCCAGGTGTAGGCTACGGCTTGGGGGTAAGGTGTAGGGCTGGTGGTGGGTTTCCGTTCCGTGCTAGGCTTAGGGTTAGGGAACGGCAAGGCTTAGGGCACAGGTGAGGGTACGGAAACGTGGGAGGGTCAGGCTACGTGCTGACGCACGGGTCAGTGCCAGCGTACGGGCCTGGAGTAGGCTACGGCTTCTGGGTAAGATGTAGGGCTGGTGGTGGGTTTCCGTTCCGGGCTAGGGTTAGGGTTAGGGAACGGCAAGGCTTAGGGCACAGGTGAGGGTACGGAAACGTGGGAGGGTCAGGCTACATGCTGACTCACGGGTCAGTGCCAGCGTACGGGCCAGGAATAGGGTACGGCTTGGGGGTAAGTTGTAGGGCTGGTGGTGGGTTTCTGTTCCGGGCTAGGGTTAGGGTTAGGGAACGGCAAGGCTTAGGGCACAGGTGAGGGTACGGAAACGTGGGAGGGTCAGGCTACGTGCTGACGCACGCGTCAGTGCCAGCGTACGGGCCTGGAATAGGCTACGGCTTCTGGGTAAGATGTAGGGCTGGTGGTGGGTTTCTGTTCCGGGCTAGGGTTAGGGTTAGGGAACGGCAAGGCTTAGGGCACAGGTGAGGGTACGGAAACGTGGGAGGGTCAGGCTACGTGCTGACGCACGGGTCAGTGCCAGCATACCGGCCAGGTGTAGGCTACGGCTTGTGGGTAAGGTGTAGGGCTGGTGGTGGGTTTCCGTTCCGGGCTAGGGTTAGGGTTAGGGAACGGCAAGGCTTAGGGCACAGGTGAGGGTATGGAAACGTGGGAGGGTCAGGCTACGTGCTGACGCACGGGTCAGTGCCAGCGTACCGGCCAGGTGTAGGCTACGGCTTCTGGGTGAGGTGTAGGGCTGGTGGTGGGTTTCCGTTCTGGGCTAGGGTTAGGGTTAGGGAACGGCAAGGCTTAGGGCACAGGTGAGGGTACGGAAACGTGGGAGGGTCAGGCTACGTGCTGATGCACGGGTCAGTGCCAGCGTACGGGCCAGGAGTAGGCTACGGCTTGTGGGTAAGGTGTAGGGCTGGTTGTGGGTTTCCGTTCCGGGCTAGGGTTAGGGTTAGGGAACGGCAAGGCTTAGGGCACAGGTGAGGGTACGGAAACGTGGGAGGGTCAGGCTACGTGCTGACGCACGGGTCAGTGCCAGCGTACGGGCCAGGAGTAGGCTACGGCGTAGGGTAAGGTGTAGGGCTGGTGGTGGGTTTCCGTTCCGGGCTAGGGTTAGGGTTAGGGAACGGCCAGGCTTAGGGCATAGGTGAGGGTATGGAAACGTGGGAGGGTCAGGCAACGTGGTGACGAACGGGTCAGTGCCAGCGTACGGGCCAGGAGTAGGCTAAGGTGTAGAGTAAGGTGTAGGGCTGGTGGTGGGTTTCCGTTCCGGGCTAGGGTTAGGGTTAGGGAACGGCAAGGCTTAGGGCACAGGTGAGGGTACGGAAACGTGGGAGGGTCAGGCTACGTGCTGATGCACGGGTCAGTGCCAGCGTACCGGCCAGGTGTAAGCTACGGCGTAGGGTAAGGTGTAGGGCTGGTGGTGGGTTTCCGTTCCGGGCTAGGGTTAGGGTTAGGGAACGGCAAGGCTTAGGGCACAGGTGAGGGTACGGAAACGTGGGAGGGTCAGGCTACGTGCTGACACACGGGTCAGTGCCAGCGTACCGGCCAGATATAGGCTACGGCTTGTGGGTAAGGTGTAGGGCTGGTGGTGGGTTTCCGTTCCGGGCTAGGGTTAGGGTTAGGGAACGGCAAGGCTTAGGGCACAGGTGAGGGTACGGAAACGTGGGAGGGTCAGGCTACGTGCTGACGCACGGGTCAGTGCCAGCGTACCGGCCAGGAGTAGGCTACGGCTTGGGGGTAAGGTGTAGGGCTGGTGGTGGGTTTCCGTTCCGGGCTAGGGTTAGGGTTAAGGAACGGCAAGGCTTAGGGCACAGGTGAGGGTACGGAAACGTGGGAGGGTCAGGCTACGTGCTGACGCACGGGTCAGTGCCAGCGTACGGGCCAGGAGTAGGCTACGGTGTAGGGTAAGGTGTAGGGCTGGTGGTGGGTTTCCGTTCCGTGCTAGGGTTAGGGTTAGGGAACGACAAGGCTTAGGGCACAGGTGAGGGTACGGAAACGTGGGAGGGTCAGGCTACGTGCTGACGCACGGGTCAGTGCCAGCGTACACGCAGGAGTAGGCTACGGCTTGGGGGTAAGGTGTAGGGCTGGTGGTGGGTTTCCGTTCCGGGCTAGGGTTAGGGTTAGGGAACGGCAAGGCTTAGGGCACAGGTGAGGGTACGGAAACGTGGGAGGGTCAGGCTACGTGCTGACGCACGGGTCAGTGCCAGCGTACGGGCCAGGAGTAGGCTACGGCTTGGGGGTAAGTTGTAGGGCTGGTGGTGGGTTTCTGTTCCGGGCTAGGGTTAGGGTTAGGGAACGGCAAGGCTTAGGGCACAGGTTAGGGTACAGAAACGTGGGAGGGTCAGGCTACGTGCTGACGCACGGGTCAGTGCCAGCGTACGGGCCAGGAGTAGGCTACGGCTTGGGGGTAAGGTGTAGGGCTTTTGGTGGGTTTCCGTTCCGGGCTAGGGTTAGGGTTAGGGAACGGCAAGGCTTAGGGCACAGGTGAGGGTACGGAAACTTGGGAGGGTCAGGCTACGTGCTGACGCACGGGTCAGTGCCAGCGTACGGGCCAGGAGTAGGCTACTGCGTAGGGTAAGGTTTAGGGCTGGTGGTGGGTTTCCGTTCCGGGCTAGGGTTAGGGTTAGGGAACGGCAAGGCTTAGGGCACAGGTGAGGGTACGGAAACGTGAGAGGGTCAGGCTACGTGCTGACGCACGGGTCAGTGCCAGCGTACGGGCCAGGAGTAGGCTACGGCTTGGGGGTAAGGTGTAGGGCAGGTGGTGGGTTTCCGTTCCGGGCTAGGGTTAGGGTTAGGGAACGGCAAGGCTTAGGGCACAGGTGAGGGTACGGAAACGTGGGAGGGTCAGGCTACGTGCTGACGCACGGGTCAGTGCCAGCGTACGGGCCAGGAGTAGGCTACGGCTTGGGGGTAAGGTGTAGGGCTGGTGGTGGGTTTCCGTTCCGGGCTAGGGTTAGGGTTAGGGAACGGCAAGGCTTAGGGCACAGGTGAGGGTACGGAAACGTAGGAGGGTCAGGCTACGTGCTGACGCACGGGTCAGTGCCAGCGTACGGGCCAGGAGTAGGGTACGGCTTGGGGGTAAGTTGTAGGGCTGGTGGTGGGTTTCTGTTCCGGGCTAGGGTTAGGGTTAGGGAACGGCAAGGGTTAGGGCACAGGTGAGGGTACGGAAACGTGGGAGGGTCAGGCTACGTGCTGACGCACGGGTCAGTGCCAGCGTACGGGCCTGGAGTAGGCTACGGCGTAGGGTAAGGTGTAGGGCTGGTGGTGGGTTTCCGTTCCGGGCTAGGGTTAGGGTTAGGGAACGGCAAGGCTTAGGGCACAGGTGAGGGTACGGAAACGTGGGAGGGTCAGGCTACGTGCTGACGCACGGGTCAGTGCCAGCGTACCGGCCAGGTGTAGGCTACGGCTTGTGGGTAAGGTGTAGGGCTGGTGGTGGGTTTCCGTTCTGGGCTAGGGTTAGGGTTAGGGAACGGCAAGGCTTAGGGCACAGGTGAGGGTACGGAAACGTGGGAGGGTCAGGCTACGTGCTGACGCACGGGTCAGTGCCAGCCTACAGGCCAGGTGTAGGCTACGGCTTGGGGGTAAGGTGTAGGGCTGGTGGTGGGTTTCCGTTCCGTGCTAGGCTTAGGGTTAGGGAACGGCAAGGCTTAGGGCACAGGTGAGGGTACGGAAACGTGGGAGGGTCAGGCTACGTGCTGACGCACGGGTCAGTGCCAGCGTACGGGCCTGGAGTAGGCTACGGCTTCTGGGTAAGATGTAGGGCTGGTGGTGGGTTTCCGTTCCGGGCTAGGGTTAGGGTTAGGGAACGGCAAGGCTTAGGGCACAGGTGAGGGTACGGAAACGTGGGAGGGTCAGGCTACATGCTGACTCACGGGTCAGTGCCAGCGTACGGGCCAGGAATAGGGTACGGCTTGGGGGTAAGTTGTAGGGCTGGTGGTGGGTTTCTGTTCCGGGCTAGGGTTACGGTTAGGGAACGGCAAGGCTTAGGGCACAGGTGAGGGTACGGAAACGTGGGAGGGTCAGGCTACGTGCTGACGCACGCGTCAGTGCCAGCGTACGGGCCTGGAATAGGCTACGGCTTCTGGGTAAGATGTAGGGCTGGTGGTGGGTTTCTGTTCCGGGCTAGGGTTAGGGTTAGGGAACGGCAAGGCTTAGGGCACAGGTGAGGGTACGGAAACGTGGGAGGGTCAGGCTACGTGCTGACGCACGGGTCAGTGCCAGCATACCGGCCAGGTGTAGGCTACGGCTTGTGGGTAAGGTGTAGGGCTGGTGGTGGGTTTCCGTTCCGGGCTAGGGTTAGGGTTAGGGAACGGCAAGGCTTAGGGCACAGGTGAGGGTATGGAAACGTGGGAGGGTCAGGCTACGTGCTGACGCACGGGTCAGTGCCAGCGTACCGGCCAGGTGTAGGCTACGGCTTCTGGGTGAGGTGTAGGGCTGGTGGTGGGTTTCCGTTCTGGGCTAGGGTTAGGGTTAGGGAACGGCAAGGCTTAGGGCACAGGTGAGGGTACGGAAACGTGGGAGGGTCAGGCTACGTGCTGATGCACGGGTCAGTGCCAGCGTACGGGCCAGGAGTAGGCTACGGCTTGTGGGTAAGGTGTAGGGCTGGTTGTGGGTTTCCGTTCCGGGCTAGGGTTAGGGTTAGGGAACGGCAAGGCTTAGGGCACAGGTGAGGGTACGGAAACGTGGGAGGGTCAGGCTACGTGCTGACGCACGGGTTAGTGCCAGCGTACGGGCCAGGAGTAGGCTACGGCGTAGGGTAAGGTGTAGGGCTGGTGGTGGGTTTCCGTTCCGGGCTAGGGTTAGGGTTAGGGAACGGCCAGGCTTAGGGCATAGGTGAGGGTATGGAAACGTGGGAGGGTCAGGCAACGTGGTGACGAACGGGTCAGTGCCAGCGTACGGGCCAGGAGTAGGCTAAGGTGTAGAGTAAGGTGTAGGGCTGGTGGTGGGTTTCCGTTCCGGGCTAGGGTTAGGGTTAGGGAACGGCAAGGCTTAGGGCACAGGTGAGGGTACGGAAACGTGGGAGGGTCAGGCTACGTGCTGATGCACGGGTCAGTGCCAGCGTACCGGCCAGGTGTAAGCTACGGCGTAGGGTAAGGTGTAGGGCTGGTGGTGGGTTTCCGTTCCGGGCTAGGGTTAGGGTTAGGGAACGGCAAGGCTTAGGGCACAGGTGAGGGTACGGAAACGTGGGAGGGTCAGGCTACGTGCTGACACACGGGTCAGTGCCAGCGTACCGGCCAGATATAGGCTACGGCTTGTGGGTAAGGTGTAGGGCTGGTGGTGGGTTTCCGTTCCGGGCTAGGGTTAGGGTTAGGGAACGGCAAGGCTTAGGGCACAGGTGAGGGTACGGAAACGTGGGAGGGTCAGGCTACGTGCTGACGCACGGGTCAGTGCCAGCGTACGGGCCAGGAGTAGGCTACGGTGTAGGGTAAGGTGTAGGGCTGGTGGTGGGTTTCCGTTCCGTGCTAGGGTTAGGGTTAGGGAACGACAAGGCTTAGGGCACAGGTGAGGGTACGGAAACGTGGGAGGGTCAGGCTACGTGCTGACGCACGGGTCAGTGCCAGCGTACACGCAGGAGTAGGCTACGGCTTGGGGGTAAGGTGTAGGGCTGGTGGTGGGTTTCCGTTCCGGGCTAGGGTTAGGGTTAGGGAACGGCAAGGCTTAGGGCACAGGTGAGGGTACGGAAACGTGGGAGGGTCAGGCTACGTGCTGACGCACGGGTCAGTGCCAGCGTACGGGCCAGGAGTAGGCTACGGCTTGGGGGTAAGTTGTAGGGCTGGTGGTGGGTTTCTGTTCCGGGCTAGGGTTAGGGTTAGGGAACGGCAAGGCTTAGGGCACAGGTTAGGGTACAGAAACGTGGGAGGGTCAGGCTACGTGCTGACGCACGGGTCAGTGCCAGCGTACGGGCCAGGAGTAGGCTACGGCTTGGGGGTAAGGTGTAGGGCTTTTGGTGGGTTTCCGTTCCGGGCTAGGGTTAGGGTTAGGGAACGGCAAGGCTTAGGGCACAGGTGAGGGTACGGAAACTTGGGAGGGTCAGGCTACGTGCTGACGCACGGGTCAGTGCCAGCGTACGGGCCAGGAGTAGGCTACTGCGTAGGGTAAGGTTTAGGGCTGGTGGTGGGTTTCCGTTCCGGGCTAGGGTTAGGGTTAGGGAACGGCAAGGCTTAGGGCACAGGTGAGGGTACGGAAACGTGAGAGGGTCAGGCTACGTGCTGACGCACGGGTCAGTGCCAGCGTACGGGCCAGGAGTAGGCTACGGCTTGGGGGTAAGGTGTAGGGCAGGTGGTGGGTTTCCGTTCCGGGCTAGGGTTAGGGTTAGGGAACGGCAAGGCTTAGGGCACAGGTGAGGGTACGGAAACGTGGGAGGGTCAGGCTACGTGCTGACGCACGGGTCAGTGCCAGCGTACGGGCCAGGAGTAGGCTACGGCTTGGGGGTAAGGTGTAGGGCTGGTGGTGGGTTTCCGTTCCGGGCTAGGGTTAGGGTTAGGGAACGGCAAGGCTTAGGGCACAGGTGAGGGTACGGAAACGTAGGAGGGTCAGGCTACGTGCTGACGCACGGGTCAGTGCCAGCGTACGGGCCAGGAGTAGGGTACGGCTTGGGGGTAAGTTGTAGGGCTGGTGGTGGGTTTCTGTTCCGGGCTAGGGTTAGGGTTAGGGAACGGCAAGGGTTAGGGCACAGGTGAGGGTACGGAAACGTGGGAGGGTCAGGCTACGTGCTGACGCACGGGTCAGTGCCAGCGTACGGGCCTGGAGTAGGCTACGGCGTAGGGTAAGGTGTAGGGCTGGTGGTGGGTTTCCGTTCCGGGCTAGGGTTAGGGTTAGGGAACGGCAAGGCTTAGGGCACAGGTGAGGGTACGGAAACGTGGGAGGGTCAGGCTACGTGCTGACGCACGGGTCAGTGCCAGCGTACCGGCCAGGTGTAGGCTACGGCTTGTGGGTAAGGTGTAGGGCTGGTGGTGGGTTTCCGTTCTGGGCTAGGGTTAGGGTTAGGGAACGGCAAGGCTTAGGGCACAGGTGAGGGTACGGAAACGTGGGAGGGTCAGGCTACGTGCTGACGCACGGGTCAGTGCCAGCCTACAGGCCAGGTGTAGGCTACGGCTTGGGGGTAAGGTGTAGGGCTGGTGGTGGGTTTCCGTTCCGTGCTAGGCTTAGGGTTAGGGAACGGCAAGGCTTAGGGCACAGGTGAGGGTACGGAAACGTGGGAGGGTCAGGCTACGTGCTGACGCACGGGTCAGTGCCAGCGTACGGGCCTGGAGTAGGCTACGGCTTCTGGGTAAGATGTAGGGCTGGTGGTGGGTTTCCGTTCCGGGCTAGGGTTAGGGTTAGGGAACGGCAAGGCTTAGGGCACAGGTGAGGGTACGGAAACGTGGGAGGGTCAGGCTACATGCTGACTCACGGGTCAGTGCCAGCGTACGGGCCAGGAATAGGGTACGGCTTGGGGGTAAGTTGTAGGGCTGGTGGTGGGTTTCTGTTCCGGGCTAGGGTTACGGTTAGGGAACGGCAAGGCTTAGGGCACAGGTGAGGGTACGGAAACGTGGGAGGGTCAGGCTACGTGCTGACGCACGCGTCAGTGCCAGCGTACGGGCCTGGAATAGGCTACGGCTTCTGGGTAAGATGTAGGGCTGGTGGTGGGTTTCTGTTCCGGGCTAGGGTTAGGGTTAGGGAACGGCAAGGCTTAGGGCACAGGTGAGGGTACGGAAACGTGGGAGGGTCAGGCTACGTGCTGACGCACGGGTCAGTGCCAGCATACCGGCCAGGTGTAGGCTACGGCTTGTGGGTAAGGTGTAGGGCTGGTGGTGGGTTTCCGTTCCGGGCTAGGGTTAGGGTTAGGGAACGGCAAGGCTTAGGGCACAGGTGAGGGTATGGAAACGTGGGAGGGTCAGGCTACGTGCTGACGCACGGGTCAGTGCCAGCGTACCGGCCAGGTGTAGGCTACGGCTTCTGGGTGAGGTGTAGGGCTGGTGGTGGGTTTCCGTTCTGGGCTAGGGTTAGGGTTAGGGAACGGCAAGGCTTAGGGCACAGGTGAGGGTACGGAAACGTGGGAGGGTCAGGCTACGTGCTGATGCACGGGTCAGTGCCAGCGTACGGGCCAGGAGTAGGCTACGGCTTGTGGGTAAGGTGTAGGGCTGGTTGTGGGTTTCCGTTCCGGGCTAGGGTTAGGGTTAGGGAACGGCAAGGCTTAGGGCACAGGTGAGGGTACGGAAACGTGGGAGGGTCAGGCTACGTGCTGACGCATGGGTCAGTGCCAGCGTACGGGCCAGGAGTAGGCTACGGCGTAGGGTAATGTGTAGGGCTGGTAGTGGGTTTCCGTTACGTGCTAGGGTTAGGGTTAGGGAACGGCAAGGTTTAGAGCACAGGTGAGGGTACGGAAACGTGGGAGGGTCAGGCTACGTGCTGACGCACGGGTCAGTGCCAGCGTACGGGCCAGGAGTAGGCTACGGCTTGTGGGTAAGGTGTAGGGCTGGCGGTGGTTTTCCGTTCCGGCTAGAGTTAGGGTTAGGGAACGGCAAGGCTTAGGGCACAGGTGAGGGTACGGAAACGTGGGAGGGTCAGGCTACGTGCTGACGCACGGGTCAGTGCCAGCGTATGGGCCAGGAGTAGGCTACGGCTTGGGGGTAAGTTGTAGGGCTGGTGGTGGGTTTCCGTTCCGGGCTAGGGTTAGGGTTAGGGAACGGCAAGGCTTAGGGCACAGGTGAGGGTACGGAAACGTGGGAGTGTCAGGCTACGTGCTGACGCACGGGTCAGTGCCAGCGTACGGGCCAGGAGTAGGCTACAGCGTAGGGTAAGGTGTAGGGCTGGTGATGGGTTTCCGTTCCGGGCTAGGGTTAGGGTTAGGGAACGGCAAGGCTTAGGGCATAGGTGAGGATATGGAAACGTGGGAGGGTCAGGCTACGTGGTGACGCACGGGTCAGTGCCAGCGTACGGGCCAGGAGTAGGCTAAGGTGTAGGGTAAGGTGTAGGCTGGTGGTGGGTTTCCGTTCCGGGCTAGGGTTAGGGTTAGGGAACGGCAAGGCTTAGGGCACAGGTGAGGGTACGGAAACGTGGGAGGGTCAGGCTACGTGCTGACGCACGGGTCAGTGCCAGCGTACCGGCCAGGTGTAGGCTACGGCTTGTGGGTAAGGTGTAGGGCTGGTGGTGGGTTTCCGTTCCGGGCTAGGGTTAGGGTTAGGGAACGGCAAGGCTTAGGGCACAGGTGAGGGTACGGAAAAGTGGGAGGGTTAGGCTACGTGCTGACGCACGGGTCAGTGCCAGCGTACGGGCCAGGAGTAGGCTACGGCGTAGGGTAAGGTGCAGGGCTGGTGGTGTGTTTCCGTTCCGGGCAAGGGTTAGGGTTAGGGAACGGCAAGGCTTAGGGCACAGGTGAGGGTACGGAAACGTGGGAGGGTCAGGCTACGTGGTGACGCACGGGTCAGTGCCAGCGTACAGGCCAGGAGTAGGCTACGGCGTAGGGTAAGGTGTAGGGCTGGTGGTGGGTTTCCGTTCCGGGCTAGGGTTAGGGTTAGGGAACGGCAAGGCTTAGGGCACAGGTGAGGGTACGGAAACGTGGGAGGGTCAGGCTACGTGCTGACTCACGGGTCAGTGCCAGCGTACGGGCCAGGAGTAGGCTACGGCTTGGGGGTAAGTTGTAGGGCTGGTGGTGGGTTTCCGTTCCGGGCTAGGGTTAGGGTTAGGGAACGGCAAGGCTTAGGGCACAGGTGAGGGTACGGAAACGTGAGAGGGTCAGGCTACGTGCTGACGCACGGGTCAGTGCCAGCGTACGGGCCAGGAGTAGGCTACGGCTTGGGGGTAAGGTGTAGGGCAGGTGGTGGGTTTCCGTTCCGGGCTAGGGTTAGGGTTAGGGAACGGCAAGGCTTAGGGCACAGGTGAGGGTACGGAAACGTGGGAGGGTCAGGCTACGTGCTGACGCACGGGTCAGTGCCAGCGTACGGGCCAGGAGTAGGCTACGGCTTGGGGGTAAGGTGTAGGGCTGGTGGTGGGTTTCCGTTCCGGGCTAGGGTTAGGGTTAGGGAACGGCAAGGCTTAGGGCACAGGTGAGGGTACGGAAACGTAGGAGGGTCAGGCTACGTGCTGACGCACGGGTCAGTGCCAGCGTACGGGCCAGGAGTAGGGTACGGCTTGGGGGTAAGTTGTAGGGCTGGTGGTGGGTTTCTGTTCCGGGCTAGGGTTAGGGTTAGGGAACGGCAAGGGTTAGGGCACAGGTGAGGGTACGGAAACGTGGGAGGGTCAGGCTACGTGCTGACGCACGGGTCAGTGCCAGCGTACGGGCCTGGAGTAGGCTACGGCGTAGGGTAAGGTGTAGGGCTGGTGGTGGGTTTCCGTTCCGGGCTAGGGTTAGGGTTAGGGAACGGCAAGGCTTAGGGCACAGGTGAGGGTACGGAAACGTGGGAGGGTCAGGCTACGTGCTGACGCACGGGTCAGTGCCAGCGTACCGGCCAGGTGTAGGCTACGGCTTGTGGGTAAGGTGTAGGGCTGGTGGTGGGTTTCCGTTCTGGGCTAGGGTTAGGGTTAGGGAACGGCAAGGCTTAGGGCACAGGTGAGGGTACGGAAACGTGGGAGGGTCAGGCTACGTGCTGACGCACGGGTCAGTGCCAGCCTACAGGCCAGGTGTAGGCTACGGCTTGGGGGTAAGGTGTAGGGCTGGTGGTGGGTTTCCGTTCCGTGCTAGGCTTAGGGTTAGGGAACGGCAAGGCTTAGGGCACAGGTGAGGGTACGGAAACGTGGGAGGGTCAGGCTACGTGCTGACGCACGGGTCAGTGCCAGCGTACGGGCCTGGAGTAGGCTACGGCTTCTGGGTAAGATGTAGGGCTGGTGGTGGGTTTCCGTTCCGGGCTAGGGTTAGGGTTAGGGAACGGCAAGGCTTAGGGCACAGGTGAGGGTACGGAAACGTGGGAGGGTCAGGCTACATGCTGACTCACGGGTCAGTGCCAGCGTACGGGCCAGGAATAGGGTACGGCTTGGGGGTAAGTTGTAGGGCTGGTGGTGGGTTTCTGTTCCGGGCTAGGGTTACGGTTAGGGAACGGCAAGGCTTAGGGCACAGGTGAGGGTACGGAAACGTGGGAGGGTCAGGCTACGTGCTGACGCACGCGTCAGTGCCAGCGTACGGGCCTGGAATAGGCTACGGCTTCTGGGTAAGATGTAGGGCTGGTGGTGGGTTTCTGTTCCGGGCTAGGGTTAGGGTTAGGGAACGGCAAGGCTTAGGGCACAGGTGAGGGTACGGAAACGTGGGAGGGTCAGGCTACGTGCTGACGCACGGGTCAGTGCCAGCATACCGGCCAGGTGTAGGCTACGGCTTGTGGGTAAGGTGTAGGGCTGGTGGTGGGTTTCCGTTCCGGGCTAGGGTTAGGGTTAGGGAACGGCAAGGCTTAGGGCACAGGTGAGGGTATGGAAACGTGGGAGGGTCAGGCTACGTGCTGACGCACGGGTCAGTGCCAGCGTACCGGCCAGGTGTAGGCTACGGCTTCTGGGTGAGGTGTAGGGCTGGTGGTGGGTTTCCGTTCTGGGCTAGGGTTAGGGTTAGGGAACGGCAAGGCTTAGGGCACAGGTGAGGGTACGGAAACGTGGGAGGGTCAGGCTACGTGCTGATGCACGGGTCAGTGCCAGCGTACGGGCCAGGAGTAGGCTACGGCTTGTGGGTAAGGTGTAGGGCTGGTTGTGGGTTTCCGTTCCGGGCTAGGGTTAGGGTTAGGGAACGGCAAGGCTTAGGGCACAGGTGAGGGTACGGAAACGTGGGAGGGTCAGGCTACGTGCTGACGCATGGGTCAGTGCCAGCGTACGGGCCAGGAGTAGGCTACGGCGTAGGGTAATGTGTAGGGCTGGTAGTGGGTTTCCGTTACGTGCTAGGGTTAGGGTTAGGGAACGGCAAGGTTTAGAGCACAGGTGAGGGTACGGAAACGTGGGAGGGTCAGGCTACGTGCTGACGCACGGGTCAGTGCCAGCGTACGGGCCAGGAGTAGGCTACGGCTTGTGGGTAAGGTGTAGGGCTGGCGGTGGTTTTCCGTTCCGGCTAGAGTTAGGGTTAGGGAACGGCAAGGCTTAGGGCACAGGTGAGGGTACGGAAACGTGGGAGGGTCAGGCTACGTGCTGACGCACGGGTCAGTGCCAGCGTATGGGCCAGGAGTAGGCTACGGCTTGGGGGTAAGTTGTAGGGCTGGTGGTGGGTTTCCGTTCCGGGCTAGGGTTAGGGTTAGGGAACGGCAAGGCTTAGGGCACAGGTGAGGGTACGGAAACGTGGGAGTGTCAGGCTACGTGCTGACGCACGGGTCAGTGCCAGCGTACGGGCCAGGAGTAGGCTACAGCGTAGGGTAAGGTGTAGGGCTGGTGATGGGTTTCCGTTCCGGGCTAGGGTTAGGGTTAGGGAACGGCAAGGCTTAGGGCATAGGTGAGGATATGGAAACGTGGGAGGGTCAGGCTACGTGGTGACGCACGGGTCAGTGCCAGCGTACGGGCCAGGAGTAGGCTAAGGTGTAGGGTAAGGTGTAGGCTGGTGGTGGGTTTCCGTTCCGGGCTAGGGTTAGGGTTAGGGAACGGCAAGGCTTAGGGCACAGGTGAGGGTACGGAAACGTGGGAGGGTCAGGCTACGTGCTGACGCACGGGTCAGTGCCAGCGTACCGGCCAGGTGTAGGCTACGGCTTGTGGGTAAGGTGTAGGGCTGGTGGTGGGTTTCCGTTCCGGGCTAGGGTTAGGGTTAGGGAACGGCAAGGCTTAGGGCACAGGTGAGGGTACGGAAAAGTGGGAGGGTTAGGCTATGTGCTGACGCACGGGTCAGTGCCAGCGTACGGGCCAGGAGTAGGCTACGGCGTAGGGTAAGGTGCAGGGCTGGTGGTGTGTTTCCGTTCCGGGCAAGGGTTAGGGTTAGGGAACGGCAAGGCTTAGGGCACAGGTGAGGGTACGGAAACGTGGGAGGGTCAGGCTACGTGGTGACGCACGGGTCAGTGCCAGCGTACAGGCCAGGAGTAGGCTACGGCGTAGGGTAAGGTGTAGGGCTGGTGGTGGGTTTCCGTTCCGGGCTAGGGTTAGGGTTAGGGAACGGCAAGGCTTAGGGCACAGGTGAGGGTACGGAAACGTGGGAGGGTCAGGCTACGTGCTGACTCACGGGTCAGTGCCAGCGTACGGGCCAGGAGTAGGCTACGGCTTGGGGGTAAGTTGTAGGGCTGGTGGTGGGTTTCCGTTCCGGGCTAGGGTTAGGTTTAGGGAACGGCAAGGCTTAGGGCACAGGTGAGGGTACAGAAACGTGGGAGGGTCAGGCTACGTGCTGACGCACGGGTCAGTGCCAGCGTACGGGCCAGGAGAAGGCTACGGCTTGGGGGTATGGTGTAGGGCTGGTGGTGGGTTTCCGTTCCGGGCTAGGGTTAGGGTTAGGGAACGGCAAGGCTTAGGGCACAGGTGAGGGTACGGAAACGTGGGAGGGTCAGGCTACGTGCTGACGCACGGGTCAGTGCCAGCGTACGGGCCTGGAGTAGGCTACGGCGTAGGGTAAGGTGTAGGGCTGGTGGTGGGTTTCCGTTCCGGGCAAGGGTTAGGGTTAGGGAACAGCAAGGCTTAGGGCACAGGTGAGGGTACGGAAACGTGGGAGGGTCAGGCTACGTGCTGACTCACGGGTCAGTGCCAGCGTACGGGCCAGGAGTAGGCTACGGCTTGGGGGTAAGTTGTAGGGCTGGTGGTGGGTTTCCGTTCCAGGCTAGGGTTAGGGTTAGGGAACGGCAAGGCTTAGGGCACAGGTGAGGGTACGGAAACGTAGGAGGGTCAGGCTACGTGCTGACGCACGGGTCAGTGCCAGCGTACGGGTCAGGAGTAGGCTACGGCGTAGGGTAAGGTGTAGGGCTGGTGGTGGTTTTCCGTTCCGGGCTAGGGTTAGGGTTAGGGAACGGCAAGGCTTAGGGCACAGGTGAGGGTACGGAAACGTGGGAGGGTCAGGCTACGTGCTGACGCACGGGTCAGTGCCAGCGTACCGGCCAGGAGTAGGCTACGGCTTGGGGGTAAGGTGTAGGGCTGGTGGTGGGTTTCCGTTCTGGGCTAGGGTTAGGGTTAGGGAACGGCAAGGCTTAGGGCACAGGTGAGGGTACGGAAACGTGGGAGGGTCAGGCTACGTGCTGACGCACGGGTCAGTGCCAGCGTACGGGCCAGGAGTAGGCTACGGTGTAGGGTAAGGTCTAGGGCTGGTGGTGGGTTTCCGTTCCGTGCTAGGGTTAGGGTTAGGGAACGACAAGGCTTAGGGCACAGGTGAGGGTACGGAAACGTGGGAGGGTCAGGCTACGTGCTGACGCACGGGTCAGTGCCAGCGTACGGGCCAGGAGTAGGGTACGGCTTGGGGGTAAGTTGTAGGGCTGGTGGTGGGTTTCTGTTCCGGGCTAGGGTTAGGGTTAGGGAACGGCAAGGCTTAGGGCACAGGTGAGGGTACGGAAACGTGGGAGGGTCAGGCTACGTGCTGACGCACGGGTCAGTGCCAGCGTACGGGCCTGGAGTAGGCTACAGCGTAGGGTAAGGTGTAGGGCTGGTGGTGGGTTTCCGTTCCGGGCTAGGGTTAGGGTTAGGGAACGGCAAGGCTTAGGGCACAGGTGAGGGTACGGAAACGTGGGAGGGTCAGGCTACGTGCTGATGCACGGGTCAGTGCCAGCGTACCGGCCAGGTATAGGCTACGGCTTGTGGGTAAGGTGTAGGGCTGGTGGTGGGTTTCCGTTCCGGGCTAGGGTTAGGGTTAGGGAACGGCAAGGCTTAGGGCACAGGTGAGGGTACGGAAACGTGGGAGGGTCAGGCTACGTGCTGACGCACGGGTCAGTGCCAGCGTACGGGCCAGGAGTAGGCTACGGCTTGGGGGTAAGGTGTAGGGCTGGTGGTGGGTTTCCGTTCCGGGCTAGGGTTAGGGTTAGGGAACGGCAAGGCTTAGGGCACAGGTGAGTGTACGGAAACGTGGGAGGGTCAGGCTACGTGCTGACGCACGGGTCAGTGCCAGCGTACGGGCCAGGAGTAGGCTACAGCTTGGGGGCAAGTTGTAGGGCTGGTGGTGGGTTTCCGTTCCGGGCTAGGGTTAGGGTTAGGGAACGGCAAGTCTTAGGGCACAGATGAGGGTACGGAAACGTGGGAGGGTCAGGCTACGTGCTGATTCACGGGTCAGTGCCAGCGTACGGGCCAGGAGTAGGCTACGGTGTAGGGTAAGGTGTAGGGCTGGTGGTGGGTTTCCGTTCCGTGCTAGGGTTAGGGTTAGGGAACCGCAAGGCTTAGGGCACAGGTGAGGGTACGGAAACGTGGGAGGGTCAGGCTACGTGCTGACGCACGGGTCAGTGCCAGCGTACGGGCCAGGAGTAGGCTACGGCGTAGCGTAAGGTGTAGGGCTGGTGGTGGGTTTCCGTTCCGGGCGAGGGTTAGGGTTAGGGAACGGCAAGGCTTAGGGCACAGGTGAGGGTACGGAAACGTGGGAGGGTCAGGCTACGTGCTGACGCACGGGTCAGTGCCAGCGTACGGGCCAGGAGTAGGCTACGGCGTAGGGTAAGGTGTAGGGCTGGTGGTGGGTTTCCGTTCCGGGCTAGGGTTAGGGTTAGGGAACGGCAAGTCTTAGGGCACAGGTGAGGGTACGGAAACGTGGGAGGGTCAGGCTACGTGCTGACGCACGGGTCAGTGCCAGCGTACCGGCCAGGAGTAGGCTACGGCTTGGGGGTAAGGTGTAGGGCTGGTGGTGGGTTTCCGTTCTGGGCTAGGGTTAGGGTTAGGGAACGGCAAGGCTTAGGGCACAGGTGAGGGTACGGAAACGTGGGAGGGTCAGGCTACGTGCTGACGCACGGGTCAGTGCCAGCGTACGGGCCAGGAGTAGGCTACGGTGTAGGGTAAGGTCTAGGGCTGGTGGTGGGTTTCCATTCCGTGCTAGGGTTAGGGTTAGGGAACGACAAGGCTTAGGGTACAGGTGAGGGTACGGAAACGTGGGAGGGTCAGGCTACGTGCTGACGCACGGGTCAGTGCCAGCGTACGGGCCAGGAGTAGGGTACGGCTTGGGGGTAAGTTGTAGGGCTGGTGGTGGGTTTCTGTTCCGGGCTAGGGTTAGGGTTAGGGAACGGCAAGGCTTAGGGCACAGGTGAGGGTACGGAAACGTGGGAGGGTCAGGCTACGTGCTGACGCACGGGTCAGTGCCAGCGTACGGGCCTGGAGTAGGCTACGGCGTAGGGTAAGGTGTAGGGCTGGTGGTGGGTTTCCGTTCCGGGCTAAGGTTAGGGTTAGGGAACGGCAAGGCTTAGGGCACAGGTGAGGGTACGGAAACGTGGGAGGGTCAGGCTACGTGCTGACGCACGGGTCAGTGCCAGCATACCGGCCAGGTGTAGGCTACGGCTTGTGGTTAAGGTGTAGGGCTGGTGGTGGGTTTCCGTTCCGGGCTAGGGTTAGGGTTAGGGAACGGCAAGGCTTAGGGCACAGGTGAGGGTATGGAAACGTGGGAGGGTCAGGCTACGTGCTGACGCACGGGTCAGTGCCAGCGTACCGGCCAGGTGTAGGCTACGGCTTCTGGGTAAGGTGTAGGGCTGGTGGTGGGTTTCCGTTCCGGGCTAGGGTTAGGGTTAGGAAACGGCAAGGCTTAGGGCACAGGTGAGGGTACGGAAACGTGGGAGGGTCAGGCTACGTGCTGATGCACGTGTCAGTGCCAGCGTACGGGCGAGGAGTAGGCTACGGCTTGTGGGTAAGGTGTAGGGCTGGTGGTGCGTTTCCGTTCCGGGCTAGGGTTAGGGTTAGGGAACGGCAAGGCTTAGGGCACAGGTGAGGGTACGGAAACGTGGGAGGGTCAGGCTACGTGCTGACGCACGGGTCAGTGCCAGCGTACGGGCCAGGAGTAGGCTACGGCGTAGGGTAATGTGTAGGGCTGGTAGTGGGTTTCCGTTCCGTGCTAGGGTTAGGGTTAGGGAACGGCAAGGTTTAGAGCACAGGTGAGGGTACGGAAACGTGGGAGGGTCAGGCTACGTGCTGACGCACGGGTCAGTGCCAGCGTACGGGCCAGGAGTAGGATACGGCTTGGAGGTAAGGTGTAGGGCTGGCGGTGGTTTTCCGTTCCGGCTAGAGTTAGGGTTAGGGAACGGCAAGGCTTAGGGCACAGGTGAGGTTACGGAAACGTGGGAGGGTCAGGCTACGTGCTGACGCACGGGTCAGTGCCAGCGTATGGGCCAGGAGTAGGCTACGGCTTGGGGGTAAGTTGTAGGGCTGGTGGTGGGTTTCCGTTCCGGGCTAGGGTTGGGGTTAGGGAACGGCAAGTCTTAGGGCACAGGTGAGGGTACGGAAACGTGGGAGGGTCAGGCTACGTGCTGACGCACGGGTCAGTGCCAGCGTACGGGCCAGGAGTAGGCTACGGCGTAGGGTAAGGTGTAGGGCTGGTGGTGGGTTTCCGTTCCGGGCTAGGGTTAGGGTTAGGGAACGGCCAGGCTTAGGGCATAGGTGAGGGTATGGAAACGTGGGAGGGTCAGGCAACGTGGTGACGAACGGGTCAGTGCCAGCGTACGGGCCAGGAGTAGGCTAAGGTGTAGAGTAAGGTGTAGGGCTGGTGGTGGGTTTCCGTTCCGGGCTAGGGTTAGGGTTAGGGAACGGCAAGGCTTAGGGCACAGGTGAGGGTACGGAAACGTGGGAGGGTCAGGCTACGTGCTGATGCACGGGTCAGTGCCAGCGTACCGGCCAGGTGTAAGCTACGGCGTAGGGTAAGGTGTAGGGCTGGTGGTGGGTTTCCGTTCCGGGCTAGGGTTAGGGTTAGGGAACGGCAAGGCTTAGGGCACAGGTGAGGGTACGGAAACGTGGGAGGGTCAGGCTACGTGCTGACACACGGGTCAGTGCCAGCGTACCGGCCAGATATAGGCTACGGCTTGTGGGTAAGGTGTAGGGCTGGTGGTGGGTTTCCGTTCCGGGCTAGGGTTAGGGTTAGGGAACGGCAAGGCTTAGGGCACAGGTGAGGGTACGGAAACGTGGGAGGGTCAGGCTACGTGCTGACGCACGGGTCAGTGCCAGCGTACCGGCCAGGAGTAGGCTACGGCTTGGGGGTAAGGTGTAGGGCTGGTGGTGGGTTTCCGTTCCGGGCTAGGGTTAGGGTTAAGGAACGGCAAGGCTTAGGGCACAGGTGAGGGTACGGAAACGTGGGAGGGTCAGGCTACGTGCTGACGCACGGGTCAGTGCCAGCGTACGGGCCAGGAGTAGGCTACGGTGTAGGGTAAGGTGTAGGGCTGGTGGTGGGTTTCCGTTCCGTGCTAGGGTTAGGGTTAGGGAACGACAAGGCTTAGGGCACAGGTGAGGGTACGGAAACGTGGGAGGGTCAGGCTACGTGCTGACGCACGGGTCAGTGCCAGCGTACACGCAGGAGTAGGCTACGGCTTGGGGGTAAGGTGTAGGGTTGGTGGTGGGTTTCCGTTCCGGGCTAGGGTTAGGGTTAGGGAACGGCAAGGCTTAGGGCACAGGTGAGGGTACGGAAACGTGGGAGGGTCAGGCTACGTGCTGACGCACGGGTCAGTGCCAGCGTACGGGCCAGGAGTAGGCTACGGCTTGGGGGTAAGTTGTAGGGCTGGTGGTGGGTTTCTGTTCCGGGCTAGGGTTAGGGTTAGGGAACGGCAAGGCTTAGGGCACAGGTTAGGGTACAGAAACGTGGGAGGGTCAGGCTACGTGCTGACGCACGGGTCAGTGCCAGCGTACGGGCCAGGAGTAGGCTACGGCTTGGGGGTAAGGTGTAGGGCTTTTGGTGGGTTTCCGTTCCGGGCTAGGGTTAGGGTTAGGGAACGGCAAGGCTTAGGGCACAGGTGAGGGTACGGAAACTTGGGAGGGTCAGGCTACGTGCTGACGCACGGGTCAGTGCCAGCGTACGGGCCAGGAGTAGGCTACTGCGTAGGGTAAGGTGTAGGGCTGGTGGTGGGTTTCCGTTCCGGGCTAGGGTTAGGGTTAGGGAACGGCAAGGCTTAGGGCACAGGTGAGGGTACGGAAACGTGAGAGGGTCAGGCTACGTGCTGACGCACGGGTCAGTGCCAGCGTACGGGCCAGGAGTAGGCTACGGCTTGGGGGTAAGGTGTAGGGCAGGTGGTGGGTTTCCGTTCCGGGCTAGGGTTAGGGTTAGGGAACGGCAAGGCTTAGGGCACAGGTGAGGGTACGGAAACGTGGGAGGGTCAGGCTACGTGCTGACGCACGGGTCAGTGCCAGCGTACGGGCCAGGAGTAGGCTACGGCTTGGGGGTAAGGTGTAGGGCTGGTGGTGGGTTTCCGTTCCGGGCTAGGGTTAGGGTTAGGGAACGGCAAGGCTTAGGGCACAGGTGAGGGTACGGAAACGTAGGAGGGTCAGGCTACGTGCTGACGCACGGGTCAGTGCCAGCGTACGGGCCAGGAGTAGGGTACGGCTTGGGGGTAAGTTGTAGGGCTGGTGGTGGGTTTCTGTTCCGGGCTAGGGTTAGGGTTAGGGAACGGCAAGGGTTAGGGCACAGGTGAGGGTACGGAAACGTGGGAGGGTCAGGCTACGTGCTGACGCACGGGTCAGTGCCAGCGTACGGGCCTGGAGTAGGCTACGGCGTAGGGTAAGGTGTAGGGCTGGTGGTGGGTTTCCGTTCCGGGCTAGGGTTAGGGTTAGGGAACGGCAAGGCTTAGGGCACAGGTGAGGGTACGGAAACGTGGGAGGGTCAGGCTACGTGCTGACGCACGGGTCAGTGCCAGCGTACCGGCCAGGTGTAGGCTACGGCTTGTGGGTAAGGTGTAGGGCTGGTGGTGGGTTTCCGTTCTGGGCTAGGGTTAGGGTTAGGGAACGGCAAGGCTTAGGGCACAGGTGAGGGTACGGAAACGTGGGAGGGTCAGGCTACGTGCTGACGCACGGGTCAGTGCCAGCCTACAGGCCAGGTGTAGGCTACGGCTTGGGGGTAAGGTGTAGGGCTGGTGGTGGGTTTCCGTTCCGTGCTAGGCTTAGGGTTAGGGAACGGCAAGGCTTAGGGCACAGGTGAGGGTACGGAAACGTGGGAGGGTCAGGCTACGTGCTGACGCACGGGTCAGTGCCAGCGTACGGGCCTGGAGTAGGCTACGGCTTCTGGGTAAGATGTAGGGCTGGTGGTGGGTTTCCGTTCCGGGCTAGGGTTAGGGTTAGGGAACGGCAAGGCTTAGGGCACAGGTGAGGGTACGGAAACGTGGGAGGGTCAGGCTACATGCTGACTCACGGGTCAGTGCCAGCGTACGGGCCAGGAATAGGGTACGGCTTGGGGGTAAGTTGTAGGGCTGGTGGTGGGTTTCTGTTCCGGGCTAGGGTTAGGGTTAGGGAACGGCAAGGCTTAGGGCACAGGTGAGGGTACGGAAACGTGGGAGGGTCAGGCTACGTGCTGACGCACGCGTCAGTGCCAGCGTACGGGCCTGGAATAGGCTACGGCTTCTGGGTAAGATGTAGGGCTGGTGGTGGGTTTCTGTTCCGGGCTAGGGTTAGGGTTAGGGAACGGCAAGGCTTAGGGCACAGGTGAGGGTACGGAAACGTGGGAGGGTCAGGCTACGTGCTGACGCACGGGTCAGTGCCAGCATACCGGCCAGGTGTAGGCTACGGCTTGTGGGTAAGGTGTAGGGCTGGTGGTGGGTTTCCGTTCCGGGCTAGGGTTAGGGTTAGGGAACGGCAAGGCTTAGGGCACAGGTGAGGGTATGGAAACGTGGGAGGGTCAGGCTACGTGCTGACGCACGGGTCAGTGCCAGCGTACCGGCCAGGTGTAGGCTACGGCTTCTGGGTGAGGTGTAGGGCTGGTGGTGGGTTTCCGTTCTGGGCTAGGGTTAGGGTTAGGGAACGGCAAGGCTTAGGGCACAGGTGAGGGTACGGAAACGTGGGAGGGTCAGGCTACGTGCTGATGCACGGGTCAGTGCCAGCGTACGGGCCAGGAGTAGGCTACGGCTTGTGGGTAAGGTGTAGGGCTGGTTGTGGGTTTCCGTTCCGGGCTAGGGTTAGGGTTAGGGAACGGCAAGGCTTAGGGCACAGGTGAGGGTACGGAAACGTGGGAGGGTCAGGCTACGTGCTGACGCACGGGTCAGTGCCAGCGTACGGGCCAGGAGTAGGCTACGGCGTAGGGTAAGGTGTAGGGCTGGTGGTGGGTTTCCGTTCCGGGCTAGGGTTAGGGTTAGGGAACGGCCAGGCTTAGGGCATAGGTGAGGGTATGGAAACGTGGGAGGGTCAGGCAACGTGGTGACGAACGGGTCAGTGCCAGCGTACGGGCCAGGAGTAGGCTAAGGTGTAGAGTAAGGTGTAGGGCTGGTGGTGGGTTTCCGTTCCGGGCTAGGGTTAGGGTTAGGGAACGGCAAGGCTTAGGGCACAGGTGAGGGTACGGAAACGTGGGAGGGTCAGGCTACGTGCTGATGCACGGGTCAGTGCCAGCGTACCGGCCAGGTGTAAGCTACGGCGTAGGGTAAGGTGTAGGGCTGGTGGTGGGTTTCCGTTCCGGGCTAGGGTTAGGGTTAGGGAACGGCAAGGCTTAGGGCACAGGTGAGGGTACGGAAACGTGGGAGGGTCAGGCTACGTGCTGACACACGGGTCAGTGCCAGCGTACCGGCCAGATATAGGCTACGGCTTGTGGGTAAGGTGTAGGGCTGGTGGTGGGTTTCCGTTCCGGGCTAGGGTTAGGGTTAGGGAACGGCAAGGCTTAGGGCACAGGTGAGGGTACGGAAACGTGGGAGGGTCAGGCTACGTGCTGACGCACGGGTCAGTGCCAGCGTACCGGCCAGGAGTAGGCTACGGCTTGGGGGTAAGGTGTAGGGCTGGTGGTGGGTTTCCGTTCCGGGCTAGGGTTAGGGTTAAGGAACGGCAAGGCTTAGGGCACAGGTGAGGGTACGGAAACGTGGGAGGGTCAGGCTACGTGCTGACGCACGGGTCAGTGCCAGCGTACGGGCCAGGAGTAGGCTACGGTGTAGGGTAAGGTGTAGGGCTGGTGGTGGGTTTCCGTTCCGTGCTAGGGTTAGGGTTAGGGAACGACAAGGCTTAGGGCACAGGTGAGGGTACGGAAACGTGGGAGGGTCAGGCTACGTGCTGACGCACGGGTCAGTGCCAGCGTACACGCAGGAGTAGGCTACGGCTTGGGGGTAAGGTGTAGGGCTGGTGGTGGGTTTCCGTTCCGGGCTAGGGTTAGGGTTAGGGAACGGCAAGGCTTAGGGCACAGGTGAGGGTACGGAAACGTGGGAGGGTCAGGCTACGTGCTGACGCACGGGTCAGTGCCAGCGTACGGGCCAGGAGTAGGCTACGGCTTGGGGGTAAGTTGTAGGGCTGGTGGTGGGTTTCTGTTCCGGGCTAGGGTTAGGGTTAGGGAACGGCAAGGCTTAGGGCACAGGTTAGGGTACAGAAACGTGGGAGGGTCAGGCTACGTGCTGACGCACGGGTCAGTGCCAGCGTACGGGCCAGGAGTAGGCTACGGCTTGGGGGTAAGGTGTAGGGCTTTTGGTGGGTTTCCGTTCCGGGCTAGGGTTAGGGTTAGGGAACGGCAAGGCTTAGGGCACAGGTGAGGGTACGGAAACTTGGGAGGGTCAGGCTACGTGCTGACGCACGGGTCAGTGCCAGCGTACGGGCCAGGAGTAGGCTACTGCGTAGGGTAAGGTGTAGGGCTGGTGGTGGGTTTCCGTTCCGGGCTAGGGTTAGGGTTAGGGAACGGCAAGGCTTAGGGCACAGGTGAGGGTACGGAAACGTGAGAGGGTCAGGCTACGTGCTGACGCACGGGTCAGTGCCAGCGTACGGGCCAGGAGTAGGCTACGGCTTGGGGGTAAGGTGTAGGGCAGGTGGTGGGTTTCCGTTCCGGGCTAGGGTTAGGGTTAGGGAACGGCAAGGCTTAGGGCACAGGTGAGGGTACGGAAACGTGGGAGGGTCAGGCTACGTGCTGACGCACGGGTCAGTGCCAGCGTACGGGCCAGGAGTAGGCTACGGCTTGGGGGTAAGGTGTAGGGCTGGTGGTGGGTTTCCGTTCCGGGCTAGGGTTAGGGTTAGGGAACGGCAAGGCTTAGGGCACAGGTGAGGGTACGGAAACGTAGGAGGGTCAGGCTACGTGCTGACGCACGGGTCAGTGCCAGCGTACGGGCCAGGAGTAGGGTACGGCTTGGGGGTAAGTTGTAGGGCTGGTGGTGGGTTTCTGTTCCGGGCTAGGGTTAGGGTTAGGGAACGGCAAGGGTTAGGGCACAGGTGAGGGTACGGAAACGTGGGAGGGTCAGGCTACGTGCTGACGCACGGGTCAGTGCCAGCGTACGGGCCTGGAGTAGGCTACGGCGTAGGGTAAGGTGTAGGGCTGGTGGTGGGTTTCCGTTCCGGGCTAGGGTTAGGGTTAGGGAACGGCAAGGCTTAGGGCACAGGTGAGGGTACGGAAACGTGGGAGGGTCAGGCTACGTGCTGACGCACGGGTCAGTGCCAGCGTACCGGCCAGGTGTAGGCTACGGCTTGTGGGTAAGGTGTAGGGCTGGTGGTGGGTTTCCGTTCTGGGCTAGGGTTAGGGTTAGGGAACGGCAAGGCTTAGGGCACAGGTGAGGGTACGGAAACGTGGGAGGGTCAGGCTACGTGCTGACGCACGGGTCAGTGCCAGCCTACAGGCCAGGTGTAGGCTACGGCTTGGGGGTAAGGTGTAGGGCTGGTGGTGGGTTTCCGTTCCGTGCTAGGCTTAGGGTTAGGGAACGGCAAGGCTTAGGGCACAGGTGAGGGTACGGAAACGTGGGAGGGTCAGGCTACGTGCTGACGCACGGGTCAGTGCCAGCGTACGGGCCTGGAGTAGGCTACGGCTTCTGGGTAAGATGTAGGGCTGGTGGTGGGTTTCCGTTCCGGGCTAGGGTTAGGGTTAGGGAACGGCAAGGCTTAGGGCACAGGTGAGGGTACGGAAACGTGGGAGGGTCAGGCTACATGCTGACTCACGGGTCAGTGCCAGCGTACGGGCCAGGAATAGGGTACGGCTTGGGGGTAAGTTGTAGGGCTGGTGGTGGGTTTCTGTTCCGGGCTAGGGTTAGGGTTAGGGAACGGCAAGGCTTAGGGCACAGGTGAGGGTACGGAAACGTGGGAGGGTCAGGCTACGTGCTGACGCACGCGTCAGTGCCAGCGTACGGGCCTGGAATAGGCTACGGCTTCTGGGTAAGATGTAGGGCTGGTGGTGGGTTTCTGTTCCGGGCTAGGGTTAGGGTTAGGGAACGGCAAGGCTTAGGGCACAGGTGAGGGTACGGAAACGTGGGAGGGTCAGGCTACGTGCTGACGCACGGGTCAGTGCCAGCATACCGGCCAGGTGTAGGCTACGGCTTGTGGGTAAGGTGTAGGGCTGGTGGTGGGTTTCCGTTCCGGGCTAGGGTTAGGGTTAGGGAACGGCAAGGCTTAGGGCACAGGTGAGGGTATGGAAACGTGGGAGGGTCAGGCTACGTGCTGACGCACGGGTCAGTGCCAGCGTACCGGCCAGGTGTAGGCTACGGCTTCTGGGTGAGGTGTAGGGCTGGTGGTGGGTTTCCGTTCTGGGCTAGGGTTACGGTTAGGGAACGGCAAGGCTTAGGGCACAGGTGAGGGTACGGAAACGTGGGAGGGTCAGGCTACGTGCTGATGCACGGGTCAGTGCCAGCGTACGGGCCAGGAGTAGGCTACGGCTTGTGGGTAAGGTGTAGGGCTGGTTGTGGGTTTCCGTTCCGGGCTAGGGTTAGGGTTAGGGAACGGCAAGGCTTAGGGCACAGGTGAGGGTACGGAAACGTGGGAGGGTCAGGCTACGTGCTGACGCATGGGTCAGTGCCAGCGTACGGGCCAGGAGTAGGCTACGGCGTAGGGTAATGTGTAGGGCTGGTAGTGGGTTTCCGTTACGTGCTAGGGTTAGGGTTAGAGAACGGCAAGGTTTAGAGCACAGGTGAGGGTACGGAAACGTGGGAGGGTCAGGCTACGTGCTGACGCACGGGTCAGTGCCAGCGTACGGGCCAGGAGTAGGCTACGGCTTGTGGGTAAGGTGTAGGGCTGGCGGTGGTTTTCCGTTCCGGCTAGAGTTAGGGTTAGGGAACGGCAAGGCTTAGGGCACAGGTGAGGGTACGGAAACGTGGGAGGGTCAGGCTACGTGCTGACGCACGGGTCAGTGCCAGCGTATGGGCCAGGAGTAGGCTACGGCTTGGGGGTAAGTTGTAGGGCTGGTGGTGGGTTTCCGTTCCGGGCTAGGGTTAGGGTTAGGGAACGGCAAGGCTTAGGGCACAGGTGAGGGTACGGAAACGTGGGAGGGTCAGGCTACGTGCTGACGCACGGGTCAGTGCCAGCGTACGGGCCAGGAGTAGGCTACAGCGTAGGGTAAGGTGTAGGGCTGGTGATGGGTTTCCGTTCCGGGCTAGGGTTAGGGTTAGGGAACGGCAAGGCTTAGGGCATAGGTGAGGATATGGAAACGTGGGAGGGTCAGGCTACGTGGTGACGCACGGGTCAGTGCCAGCGTACGGGCCAGGAGTAGGCTAAGGTGTAGGGTAAGGTGTAGGCTGGTGGTGGGTTTCCGTTCCGGGCTAGGGTTAGGGTTAGGGAACGGCAAGGCTTAGGGCACAGGTGAGGGTACGGAAACGTGGGAGGGTCAGGCTACGTGCTGACGCACGGGTCAGTGCCAGCGTACCGGCCAGGTGTAGGCTACGGCTTGTGGGTAAGGTGTAGGGCTGGTGGTGGGTTTCCGTTCCGGGCTAGGGTTAGGGTTAGGGAACGGCAAGGCTTAGGGCACAGGTGAGGGTACGGAAAAGTGGGAGGGTTAGGCTACGTGCTGACGCACGGGTCAGTGCCAGCGTACGGGCCAGGAGTAGGCTACGGCGTAGGGTAAGGTGCAGGGCTGGTGGTGTGTTTCCGTTCCGGGCAAGGGTTAGGGTTAGGGAACGGCAAGGCTTAGGGCACAGGTGAGGGTACGGAAACGTGGGAGGGTCAGGCTACGTGGTGACGCACGGGTCAGTGCCAGCGTACAGGCCAGGAGTAGGCTACGGCGTAGGGTAAGGTGTAGGGCTGGTGGTGGGTTTCCGTTCCGGGCTAGGGTTAGGGTTAGGGAACGGCAAGGCTAAGGGCACAGGTGAGGGTACGGAAACGTGGGAGGGTCAGGCTACGTGCTGACTCACGGGTCAGTGCCAGCGTACGGGCCAGGAGTAGGCTACGGCTTGGGGGTAAATTGTAGGGCTGGTGGTGGGTTTCCGTTCCGGGCTAGGGTTAGGTTTAGGGAACGGCAAGGCTTAGGGCACAGGTGAGGGTACAGAAACGTGGGAGGGTCAGGCTACGTGCTGACGCACGGGTCAGTGCCAGCGTACGGGCCAGGAGTAGGCTACGGCTTGGGGGTAAGGTGTAGGGCTGGTGGTGGGTTTCCGTTTCGGGCTAGGGTTAGGGTTAGGGAACGGCAAGGCTTAGGGCACAGGTGAGGGTACGGAAACGTGGGAGGGTCAGGCTACGTGCTGACGCACGGGTCAGTGCCAGCGTACGGGCCTGGAGTAGGCTACGGCGTAGGGTAAGGTGTAGGGCTGGTGGTGGGTTTCCGTTCCGGGCAAGGGTTAGGGTTAGGGAACAGCAAGGCTTAGGGCACAGGTGAGGGTACGGAAACGT